>NC_081313.1:42536918-42740962 GCF_026419965.1 Kogia breviceps | reverse complement strand
TGCAACAAAAAGAATAAAATATCTAGGAATAAACCTACCTAAGGAGACAAAAGACTTGTATGCAGAAAACTATAAGACACTGATGAAAGAAATTAAAGATGATACAAATAGGTGGAGAAATATACCATGTTCTTGGATTGGAAGAATCAACATTGTGAAAATGACTCTATTACCCAAAGCAATCTACAGATTCAATGCAATCCTATCAAATTACCACTGGCATTTTTTACAGAACTAGAACAAAAATTTCACAATTTGTATGGGAACACAAAAAGACCCCGAATAGCCAAAGCAATCTTGAGAACGAAAAATGGAGCTGGAGGAATCAGGCTCCCTGACTTCAGACTATACTACAAGGCCACAGTAATCAAGACAGTATGATACTGGCACAAAAACAGAAATAGAGATCAATGGAACAGGATAGAAAGCCCAGAGATAAACCCACACACATATGGTCACCTTATCTTTGATAAAGGAGGGAAGGATATACAGTGGAGAAAAGACAGCCTCTTCAATAAGTGGTGCTGGGAAAACTGGACAGCTACATGTAAAAGTATGAATTAGAACACTCCCTAACACCACACACAAAAATCAACTCAAAATGGGTTAAAGACCAAAATGTAAGGTCAGACCCAACAAACTCTTAGAGGAAAACATAGGCAGAACACTCTATGACATCAATCATAGCAAGATCCTTTTTGACCCATCTCCTAGAGAAATGGAAATAAAAACAAAAATAAACAAATGGGACCTAATGAAACTTAAAAGCTTTTGCACAGCAAAGGATACCATAAACAAGACCAAAAGACAACCCTCAGAATGGGAGAAAATAGTTGCAAATGAAGCAACTGACAAAGGATTAATATCCAAAATTTATAAGCAACTCAGGCAGCTCAATAACAAAAAAACAAACAACCCAATCCAAAAATGGGCAGAAGAACTAAATAGACATTTCTCCAAAGAACAGATACAGATTGCCAACAAACACATGAAAGATGCTCAACATCATTAATCATTAGAGAAATGCAAATCAAAACTACAGTGAGATATCATCTCACACCGGTCAGATTGGCTATCATCAAAAACTCTAGAAACAATAAATGCTGGAGAGGGTGTGGAGAAAAGGGAACCCTCTTGCACTGCTGGTGGGGAATGTAAATTGATACAGCCACTATGGAGAACAGTATGGAGGTTCCTTAAAAAACTACAAATAGAACTACCATATGACCCCACAATCCCATTACTAGGCATATACCCTGAGAAAACCATAATTCAAAAAGAGTCAGGTACCAAAATGTTTATTGCAGCTCTATTTACAATAGCCAGGACATGAAAGCAACCTAAGTGTCCATCAACAGATGAATGGATAAAGAAGATGTGGCACATATATACAATGGAATATTACTCAGCCATAAAAAGAAATGAAACTGAGTTATTTGTATTGAGGTGGATAGACCTGGAGTCTGTCATACAGAGTGAAGTAAGTCAGAAGGAGAAAAACAAATACCGTATGCTAACACATACAAATGGAATCTAAGGGAAAAAAATGTCATGAAGAGATTAGTGGTAGGATGGGAATAAAACACAGACCTACTAGAGCATGGACTTGAGGATATGGGGAGGGGGAAGGGTAAGCTGTGACGATGTGAGAGAGAGGCAGGGAGATATACACACTACCAAATGTAAATTAGATAGCTAGTGGGAAGCTGCCGCATAGCACAGGGAGTTCACCTCTGTGCTTTGTGACCACCTAGAGGGGTGGGATAGGGAGGGTGGGAGGGAGGGTGAGGCAAGAGGGAAGAGATATGGGAACATATGTATATGTATAACGATTCACTTTGTTGTAAAGGAGAAACTAACACACTATTGTAAAAGAGTTATGCTCAAATAAAGATGTTAAAAAAAAAGAATTAAATGAAGTAGAAATGAAGAAAACAATAGCAAACACCAATGAAACTAAAAGCTGGTTTTTTGAAAAAATAAACAAAATTGATAAACCTCTAGCCAGACTCATCAAGAAAATAAAGGGAGAGGGCTGAAATCAATAAAATTAGGAATGAAAAAGGAGAAGTTACAACAGACATTGCAGAAATACAAAGGATCATAAGAGACTACTACAAACAACTATATGCCAATAAAATGGACAACCTAAAAGAAATGGACAGGGCTTCCCTGGTGGCACAGTGGTTAAGAATCTGCCTGTCAATGCAGGGGACATGGGTTTGAGCCCTGGCCTGGGAAGATCCCACGTGCCACAGAGCAACTAAGCCTGTGCGCCACAACTACTGAGCCTGTGCTCTAGAGCCTGCAAGCCACAACTACTGAAGCACTCGCAACCAGAGCCTGTGCTTTGCAACAAGAGAAGCCACAACAATGAGAAGCCCACACACCGCAATGAAGAGTAGCCCCCGCTCACCACAACTAGAGAAAGCCCGGGCACAGCAATGAAGACCCAAAACAGCCAAAAATAAAAAAATAAATTTATAAAAATTTAAAAAAGAAATGGACAAATTCTTAGAAAGGTACAATCTTCCAAGTCTGAACCAGGAAGAAATAGAAAATATGAACAGACAAATTACAAATACTGAAATCAAAACTGATTTTAAAACTTCCAACAAACAAAAGTCCACGACCAGATGGCTTCACAGGTGAATGCTAGAGAAGAAACACCTTAGAGAAACACTTAGAGAAGAAACACCTATCTTTCTGAAAGTCTTCCAAAAAATTGCAGAGGAAGGAAAACCCAAATTCATTCTATGAGGCCACCATCAACCTGATACCAAAGCCAGACAAAGATATCACAAAAAAGAAAATTACAGGCCAATATCACTGATGAATATAGATGCAAAACTCCTCAACAAAATACTAGCAAACAGAATCCAACAACACATTAAAAGGATCATACACCATGATCAAGTGGGACTTATCCCAAGGATGCAAAGATTTTTCAATATACACAAATCATTCAGTGTGATACAGTACATCAACATATTGAAGAATAAAAACTATATAATCATTTCAATAGATGCAGAAAAAGCTTTTGACAAAATTCAACATCAATTTATGATAAAAACTTTCCAGAAAGTGGGCATAGTGGGAACTTACCTCAATATAATAAAGGTCATATACGACAAATCCACAACTAACATCATACTCAATGGTGAAAAACTGAAAGCATTTCCTCTAAGATCAGGAACAAGACAAGGATACCCACTCTTGCCACTTTTATTCAACATAGTTTTGGAAGTCCTAGACATGGCAATCAGAGAAGAAAAGGAAATAAAAGGAATACAAATTGGAAAAGAAGAAGTAAAACTGTCACTGTTTGCAGGTGACATGATACTATACATAGAGAATCCTAAAGATGCAACCAGAGGGGCCAGGGGAGAAGATGGCGGAAGAGTAAGACGCAGGGATCACCTTCCTCCTCACAGATACATCAGAAATACATCTACACGTGGAACTTCTCCTATAGAACACCCACCGAACGCTGGCAGAAGACCTCAGACCTCCCAAAAGGCAAGAAACTCCCCACGTACCTGGGTAGGGCAAAAGAAAAAAGAATAAACAGAGACAAAAGAATAGGGACGGGACCTGCACCAGTGGGAGGGAGCCGTGAAGGAGGAAAGGTTCCCACACACTAAAAGCCCCTTCGCGGGCGGAGACTGCGGGTGGCGGAGGGGGAAGCTTCAGAGCCGTGGAGGAGAGCGCAGCAACAGGGTGCGGAGGGCAAAGCGGACAGATTCCGCAGAGGATCGATGCCGATCAGCACTCACCAGCCCGAGAGGCTTGTCTGCTCACCCGCCGCGGCGGGCGGGGCTGGGAACAGAGCCTCGGGCGGATCCCAGGGAAAGGTCTGGAGTTGGCAGAGCGAAAACAGCCTGAAGGGGTTAGCACACCACGGCTGGCCGGGAGGGAGTTCTGGAGAAGTCTGGAGCTGCCGAAGAGGCAAGAGACCTTTTCGTCCCTCTTTACCTCCTGCTGCGCGAGGAGAAGGGTTTAAGCGCGCCACTTAAAGGAGCTCCAGAAACGGGCATGGAGCTGCCGAAGAGACAAGAGACTTTTTCTTGCCTCTTCGCTTCCTGGGGCGAGAGGAAAGGGAATTAAGGGCACCACGTAAAGGAGCTCCAGAAACGGGCGCGAGCTGCGGCTGTCGGCACGGACAACGAGACGGGTGTGGGACGCTAGGGTTGCTACTGCCGCCACCAAGAGGCCTGTGTGCGAGCACAGGTCACTCTCCACACCGGCCCTCCCGGGAGCCTGTGCAGCCCGTCACCGCCGGGGTCCCGGGATCCAGGGACTGCTTCCCCGGGAAAATGCGCGGTGCGCCTTGGGTCTGTGCAGCGTCACGCCAGGCTCTGCGGCCGCGGACTCACCCCACATCCGTGCCCCACCCCCCTGCCTGAGTGAGCCAGAGCCCACGAATCAGCTGCTCCGTTAACGCTGCTCCTTTGACCCCGCCCTCTCTGAACGAAGGGCGGACGCCCTCGGATGTCCTGCGCACAGAGGCGGGGCCAGGTCCAGGGCTGAGCCCCAGGAGCTGTGCGAACAAAGAGAGGGGGAGGTCCCTCCCAGCAGCCTCAGAAAAAGCGGGTTAAAGCTCCACAGTCAGCCTGAAGTGCCCTGCATCTGTGGAAAACCTGAATAGACAGCGAAATATCCCAGGTTGAGGAGGTGGACTTTGGGAGCAAGATATACTATTATTTTCCCCTTTTTTCTTTTTGTGAGTGTGTATGTGGGTGCTGCTGTGTGAGATTCTGTCTGTGTAGCTTTGTTTTCACCATTTATCCTGGGGTTAGACCGACCCCCCTTTTTTTTCTTTAATAGAAATTTTTCTTCTTAATAATTATTTTTTTATTTTAATAACTGTATTTTACCCTACTTTATTTTGTCTTCTCCCTTTCTTTTTTCCTTTCTTCCCTCCTTTCTTTCCTATTTCCCTCCTTCCTTCTTTCCTCCCTTCCTTCCTTTATTCCCTCCTTCCTTCCTCCCTCCCTTCGTTTCTTTATTCCCTCCTTCCTTCCTCCCTTCCTTTCTTTCTCCCTCCCTTCCTTTCTTCCTTCCTTCCCTCCCTTCCTTCCTTTCTTGCCTTTCTATTTTTTTTCTCCCTTTTGTTCTGAGCCGTGTGGATTAAAGGCTCTTGGCACTCCAGCCAGGTGTCAAGGCTGTGTCTCTGAGGTTGGAGAACTAACTTCAGGACACTGGTCCACAAAAGACCTCCCAGCTCCACGTAATATCAAACAGCGAAAATCTCCCAGAGATCTCCATCTCAACACCAAGACCCAGCTTCACTCAAGGACCAGCAACGAACAGTGCTGGACACCCTATACCCAACAAAGAGCAAGACAGGTCTACAGCCCCATCCATTAGCAGAGAGGCTGCCTAGAATCATAGTAAGGCTACCAACATCCCCAAACACACCACGAGACGTGGACCTGCCCGCCAGGGAGACGGGATCCAGCCTCATCCACCAGAACAGGGGCACTGGTCCCCCTAACCAGGAAACCTGCTTAACCCACTGAACCAACCTCAGCCACTGGGGACAGCCACCAAAAACAGAGGGAACTACGAACCTGCAGCCTGCAAAAGGGAGACCCCAAACACAGTAAGATAAGCAAAATGAGAAGACAGAAAAACACACAGCAGATGAAGGAGCAAGATAAAAACACACCAGACCTAACAAATGAAGAGGTAATAGCCAGTCTACCTGAAAGAGAATTCAGAATAATGATGGTGAAGATGATTCAAAATCTTGGAAATAGAATAGACAAATTGCAAGAAACAGTTAACAAGGACCTAGAAGAAATAAAGAGGAAGCAAGTAACGATGAGCAACACAATAAATGAAATGAAAAATACTCTAGATGGGATCAGTAGCAGAATAACTGAGGCAGAAGGACGGATAAGTGACCTGGAAGATAAAATAGTGGAAATAACTACTGCAGAGCAGAAGAAAGAAAAAAGAATGAAAAGAACTGAGGACAGTCTCAGAGATCTCTGGGACAACATTAAACACACCAACATTCAAATCATAGGGGTTCCAGAAGAAGAAGAGAAAAAGAAAGGGACTGAGAAAATATTTGAAGAGATTATAGTTGAAAACTTCCCTAATATAGGAAAGGAAATAGTCAATCAAGTCCAGGAAGCACAGAGAGTCCCATACAGGATAAACCCAAGAATAAACATGCCAAGACACATAATAATCAAACTGTCAAAAATTAAATACAAAGAAAACATATTAAAAGCAGCAAGGGAAAAACAACAAATAACACACAAGGGAATCCCCATAAGGCTAACATCTGATCTTTCAGCAGAAACACTACAAGCCAGAAGGGAGTGGCAGGACATATTTACAGTGATGAAGGAGAAAAACCTACAACCAAGATTACTCTACCCAGCAAGGATCTCATTCAGATTTGATGGAGAAATTAAAACCTTGACAGACAAGCAAAAGCTGAGAGAGTTCAGCACCACCAAACCAGCTTTACAGCAAATGCTAAAGGAACTTCTCTAAGCAAGAAACATAAGAGAAGGAAAAGACCTACAAGAACAACCCGAAACAATTAAGTAAATGGTAATAGGAACGCACATATCAATAATTACCTTAAATGTAAATGGATTAAATGCTCCCACCAAAAGACACAGATTGGCTGAATGGATACAAAAACAGGACCCATATATATGCTGTCTACAAGAGACCCACTTCAGACCTAGGGACACTTACAGGCTGAAAGTAAGGGGATGGAAAAAGATATTCCATGCAAATGGAAATCAGAAGAAAGCTGGAGTAGCAATTCTCATATCAGACAAAATAGACTTTAAAATAAAAACTATTACAAGAGACAAAGAAGGACACTACATAATGATCAAGGGATCGATCCATGAAGAAGATATAACAATTGTAAATATTTATGCATCCAACATAGGCGCACCTCAATACATAAGGCAAATACTAACAGCCATAAAAGGGAAAATCGACAGTAACACAATCATAGTAGGGGACTTTAACACCCCACTGTCACCAATGGACAGATCATCCAACATGAAAATAAATAAGGAAACACAAGCTTTAAATTATACACTACACAAGATGGATTTACTTGATATTTATAGGACATTCCATCCAAAAACAACAGAATACACATTTTTCTCAAGTGCCCATGGAACATTCTCCAGGATAGATCATATCTTGGGTCACAAATCTAGTCTTGGCAAATTTAAGAAAATTGAAATCGTATCAAGTATCTTTTCTGATCACAATGGTATGAGACTAGATATCAACTACAGGAAAAGATCTGTAAAAAATACAAACACATGGAGGCTAAACAATACACTACTTAATAACGAAGTGATCACTGAAGAAATCAAAGAGGAAATCAAAAAGTACTTAGAAACAAATGACAACAGAGACACGACGACCCAAAACCTATGGGATACAGCAAAAGCAGTTCTAAGAGGGAAGTTTATAGCAATACAATCATACCTTAAGAAACAGGAAGCATCTCGAATAAACAACCTAACTTTGCACCTAAAGCAATTAGAGAAGGAAGAACAAAAAAACCCCAAATTTAGCAGAAGGAAAGAAATCATAAAGACCAGATCAGAAATAAATGAAAAAGAAATGAAGGAAACAATAGCAAAGATCAATAAAAGTAAAAGCTGGTTCTTTGAGAAGATAAATAAAATTGATAAACCATTAGCCAGACTCATTAAGAAAAAAAGGGAGAAGACTCAAATCAATAGAACTAGAAATGAAAAAGGAGATGTAACAACTGACTCTGCAGAAATACAAAAGATTATTAGAGATTACTACAAGCAACTCTATGCCAATAAAATGGACAACCTGGAAGACATGGACAAATTCTTAGAAATGCACAAGCTGCCGATACTGAACCAGGAAGAAATAGAAAATATGAACAGACCAATCACAAGCACTGAAATTGAAACTGTGATTCAAAATCTTCCAACAAACAAAAGCCCAGGACCAGATGGCTACACAGGCGAATTCTATCAAACATTTAGAGAAGAGCTAACACCTATCCTTCTCAAAGTCTTCCAAAAGATAGCAGAGGGAGGAACACTCCCAAACTCATTCTATGAGGCTACCATCACCCTGATACCAAAACCAGACAAAGACGTCACAAAGAGAGAAAACCACAGGCCAATATCACTGATGAACATAGATGCAAAAATACTCAACAAAATACTAGCAAACAGAATCCAACAGCACATTAAAAGGGTCACACACCATGATCAAGTGGGGTTTATTCCAGGAATGCAAGGATTCTTCAATATATGCAAATCAATCAACGTGATACACCATATCAACAAACTGAAGGAGAAAAACCATATGATCATCTCAATAGATGCAGAGAAAGCTTTTGACAAAATTCAACACCCATTTATGATAAAAACACTGCAGAAAGTAGGCATAGACGGAACTTTCCTCAATATAATAAAGGCCATATATGACAAACCCACAGCCAGCATTATTCTCAATGGTGAAAAACTGAAACCATTTCCACTAAGATCAGGAACAAGACAAGGTTGCCCACTCTCACCACTCTTATTCAACCTAGTTTTGGAAGTTCTAGCCACAGCAATCAGAGAAAATAAAGAAATAAAAGGAATCCAAATAGGAAAAGAAGAAGTAAAGCTGTCACTGTTTGCAGATGACATGATACTATACATAGAGAATACTAAGGATGCTACCAGAAAACTACTAGAACTAATCAATGAATTTGGTAAAGTAGCAGGATACAAAATTAATGCACAGAAATCTCTGGCATTCTTATACACTAATGATGAAAAATCTGTGAGTGAAATTAAGAAAACACTCCCATTTACCATTGCAACAAAAAGAATAAAATATCTAGGAATAAACCTACCTAAGGAGACAAAAGACTTGTATGCAGAAAACTATAAGACACTGATGAAAGAAATTAAAGATGATACAAATAGGTGGAGAAATATACCATGTTCTTGGATTGGAAGAATCAACATTGTGAAAATGACTCTATTACCCAAAGCAATCTACAGATTCAATGCAATCCCTATCAAATTACCACTGGCATTTTTTACAGAACTAGAACAAAAATTTCACAATTTGTATGGGAACACAAAAGACCCCGAATAGCCAAAGCAATCTTGAGAACGAAAAATGGAGCTGGAGGAATCAGGCTCCCTGACTTCAGACTATACTACAAGGCCACAGTAATCAAGACAGTATGATACTGGCACAAAAACAGAAATAGAGATCAATGGAACAGGATAGAAAGCCCAGAGATAAACCCACACACATATGGTCACCTTATCTTTGATAAAGGAGGGAAGGATATACAGTGGAGAAAAGACAGCCTCTTCAATAAGTGGTGCTGGGAAAACTGGACAGCTACATGTAAAAGTATGAATTAGAACACTCCCTAACACCACACACAAAAATCAACTCAAAATGGGTTAAAGACCAAAATGTAAGGTCAGACCCAACAAACTCTTAGAGGAAAACATAGGCAGAACACTCTATGACATCAATCATAGCAAGATCCTTTTTGACCCATCTCCTAGAGAAATGGAAATAAAAACAAAAATAAACAAATGGGACCTAATGAAACTTAAAAGCTTTTGCACAGCAAAGGATACCATAAACAAGACCAAAAGACAACCCTCAGAATGGGAGAAAATAGTTGCAAATGAAGCAACTGACAAAGGATTAATATCCAAAATTTATAAGCAACTCAGGCAGCTCAATAACAAAAAAACAAACAACCCAATCCAAAAATGGGCAGAAGAACTAAATAGACATTTCTCCAAAGAACAGATACAGATTGCCAACAAACACATGAAAGATGCTCAACATCATTAATCATTAGAGAAATGCAAATCAAAACTACAGTGAGATATCATCTCACACCGGTCAGATTGGCTATCATCAAAAACTCTAGAAACAATAAATGCTGGAGAGGGTGTGGAGAAAAGGGAACCCTCTTGCACTGCTGGTGGGGAATGTAAATTGATACAGCCACTATGGAGAACAGTATGGAGGTTCCTTAAAAAACTACAAATAGAACTACCATATGACCCCGCAATCCCATTACTAGGCATATACCCTGAGAAAACCATAATTCAAAAAGAGTCAGGTACCAAAATGTTTATTGCAGCTCTATTTACAATAGCCAGGACATGAAAGCAACCTAAGTGTCCATCAACAGATGAATGGATAAAGAAGATGTGGCACATATATACAATGGAATATTACTCAGCCATAAAAAGAAATGAAACTGAGTTATTTGTATTGAGGTGGATAGACCTGGAGTCTGTCATACAGAGTGAAGTAAGTCAGAAGGAGAAAAACAAATACCGTATGCTAACACATACAAATGGAATCTAAGGGAAAAAAATGTCATGAAGAGATTAGTGGTAGGATGGGAATAAAACACAGACCTACTAGAGCATGGACTTGAGGATATGGGGAGGGGGAAGGGTAAGCTGTGACGATGTGAGAGAGTGGCAGGGAGATATACACACTACCAAATGTAAATTAGATAGCTAGTGGGAAGCTGCCGCATAGCACAGGGAGTTCACCTCTGTGCTTTGTGACCACCTAGAGGGGTGGGATAGGGAGGGTGGGAGGGAGGGTGAGGCAAGAGGGAAGAGATATGGGAACATATGTATATGTATAACGATTCACTTTGTTGTAAAGGAGAAACTAACACACTATTGTAAAAGAGTTATGCTCAAATAAAGATGTTAAAAAAAAAGAAATAAATGAAGTAGAAATGAAGAAAACAATAGCAAACACCAATGAAACTAAAAGCTGGTTTTTTGAAAAAATAAACAAAATTGATAAACCTCTAGCCAGACTCATCAAGAAAATAAAGGGAGAGGGCTGAAATCAATAAAATTAGGAATGAAAAAGGAGAAGTTACAACAGACATTGCAGAAATACAAAGGATCATAAGAGACTACTACAAACAACTATATGCCAATAAAATGGACAACCTAAAAGAAATGGACAGGGCTTCCCTGGTGGCACAGTGGTTAAGAATCTGCCTGTCAATGCAGGGGACATGGGTTTGAGCCCTGGCCTGGGAAGATCCCACGTGCCACAGAGCAACTAAGCCTGTGCGCCACAACTACTGAGCCTGTGCTCTAGAGCCTGCAAGCCACAACTACTGAAGCACTCGCAACCAGAGCCTGTGCTTTGCAACAAGAGAAGCCACAACAATGAGAAGCCCACACACCGCAATGAAGAGTAGCCCCCGCTCACCACAACTAGAGAAAGCCCGGGCACAGCAATGAAGACCCAAAACAGCCAAAAATAAAAAAATAAATTTATAAAAATTTAAAAAAGAAATGGACAAATTCTTAGAAAGGTACAATCTTCCAAGTCTGAACCAGGAAGAAATAGAAAATATGAACAGACAAATTACAAATACTGAAATCAAAACTGATTTTAAAACTTCCAACAAACAAAAGTCCACGACCAGATGGCTTCACAGGTGAATGCTAGAGAAGAAACACCTTAGAGAAACACTTAGAGAAGAAACACCTATCTTTCTGAAAGTCTTCCAAAAAATTGCAGAGGAAGGAAAACCCAAATTCATTCTATGAGGCCACCATCAACCTGATACCAAAGCCAGACAAAGATATCACAAAAAAGAAAATTACAGGCCAATATCACTGATGAATATAGATGCAAAACTCCTCAACAAAATACTAGCAAACAGAATCCAACAACACATTAAAAGGATCATACACCATGATCAAGTGGGACTTATCCCAAGGATGCAAAGATTTTTCAATATACACAAATCATTCAGTGTGATACAGTACATCAACATATTGAAGAATAAAAACTATATAATCATTTCAATAGATGCAGAAAAAGCTTTTGACAAAATTCAACATCAATTTATGATAAAAACTTTCCAGAAAGTGGGCATAGTGGGAACTTACCTCAATATAATAAAGGTCATATACGACAAATCCACAACTAACATCATACTCAATGGTGAAAAACTGAAAGCATTTCCTCTAAGATCAGGAACAAGACAAGGATACCCACTCTTGCCACTTTTATTCAACATAGTTTTGGAAGTCCTAGACATGGCAATCAGAGAAGAAAAGGAAATAAAAGGAATACAAATTGGAAAAGAAGAAGTAAAACTGTCACTGTTTGCAGGTGACATGATACTATACATAGAGAATCCTAAAGATGCAACCAGAGGGGCCAGGGGAGAAGATGGCGGAAGAGTAAGACGCAGGGATCACCTTCCTCCTCACAGATACATCAGAAATACATCTACACGTGGAACTTCTCCTATAGAACACCCACCGAACGCTGGCAGAAGACCTCAGACCTCCCAAAAGGCAAGAAACTCCCCACGTACCTGGGTAGGGCAAAAGAAAAAAGAATAAACAGAGACAAAAGAATAGGGACGGGACCTGCACCAGTGGGAGGGAGCCGTGAAGGAGGAAAGGTTCCCACACACTAAAAGCCCCTTCGCGGGCGGAGACTGCGGGTGGCGGAGGGGGAAGCTTCAGAGCCGTGGAGGAGAGCGCAGCAACAGGGTGCGGAGGGCAAAGCGGACAGATTCCGCAGAGGATCGATGCCGATCAGCACTCACCAGCCCGAGAGGCTTGTCTGCTCACCCGCCGCGGCGGGCGGGGCTGGGAACAGAGCCTCGGGCGGATCCCAGGGAAAGGTCTGGAGTTGGCAGAGCGAAAACAGCCTGAAGGGGTTAGCACACCACGGCTGGCCGGGAGGGAGTTCTGGAGAAGTCTGGAGCTGCCGAAGAGGCAAGAGACCTTTTCGTCCCTCTTTACCTCCTGCTGCGCGAGGAGAAGGGTTTAAGCGCGCCACTTAAAGGAGCTCCAGAAACGGGCATGGAGCTGCCGAAGAGACAAGAGACTTTTTCTTGCCTCTTCGCTTCCTGGGGCGAGAGGAAAGGGAATTAAGGGCACCACGTAAAGGAGCTCCAGAAACGGGCGCGAGCTGCGGCTGTCGGCACGGACAACGAGACGGGTGTGGGACGCTAGGGTTGCTACTGCCGCCACCAAGAGGCCTGTGTGCGAGCACAGGTCACTCTCCACACCGGCCCTCCCGGGAGCCTGTGCAGCCCGTCACCGCCGGGGTCCCGGGATCCAGGGACTGCTTCCCCGGGAAAATGCGCGGTGCGCCTTGGGTCTGTGCAGCGTCACGCCAGGCTCTGCGGCCGCGGACTCACCCCACATCCGTGCCCCACCCCCCTGCCTGAGTGAGCCAGAGCCCACGAATCAGCTGCTCCGTTAACGCTGCTCCTTTGACCCCGCCCTCTCTGAACGAAGGGCGGACGCCCTCGGATGTCCTGCGCACAGAGGCGGGGCCAGGTCCAGGGCTGAGCCCCAGGAGCTGTGCGAACAAAGAGAGGGGGAGGTCCCTCCCAGCAGCCTCAGAAAAAGCGGGTTAAAGCTCCACAGTCAGCCTGAAGTGCCCTGCATCTGTGGAAAACCTGAATAGACAGCGAAATATCCCAGGTTGAGGAGGTGGACTTTGGGAGCAAGATATACTATTATTTTCCCCTTTTTTCTTTTTGTGAGTGTGTATGTGGGTGCTGCTGTGTGAGATTCTGTCTGTGTAGCTTTGTTTTCACCATTTATCCTGGGGTTAGACCGACCCCCCTTTTTTTTCTTTAATAGAAATTTTTCTTCTTAATAATTATTTTTTTATTTTAATAACTGTATTTTACCCTACTTTATTTTGTCTTCTCCCTTTCTTTTTTCCTTTCTTCCCTCCTTTCTTTCCTATTTCCCTCCTTCCTTCTTTCCTCCCTTCCTTCCTTTATTCCCTCCTTCCTTCCTCCCTCCCTTCGTTTCTTTATTCCCTCCTTCCTTCCTCCCTTCCTTTCTTTCTCCCTCCCTTCCTTTCTTCCTTCCTTCCCTCCCTTCCTTCCTTTCTTGCCTTTCTATTTTTTTTCTCCCTTTTGTTCTGAGCCGTGTGGATTAAAGGCTCTTGGCACTCCAGCCAGGTGTCAAGGCTGTGTCTCTGAGGTTGGAGAACTAACTTCAGGACACTGGTCCACAAAAGACCTCCCAGCTCCACGTAATATCAAACAGCGAAAATCTCCCAGAGATCTCCATCTCAACACCAAGACCCAGCTTCACTCAAGGACCAGCAACGAACAGTGCTGGACACCCTATACCCAACAAAGAGCAAGACAGGTCTACAGCCCCATCCATTAGCAGAGAGGCTGCCTAGAATCATAGTAAGGCTACCAACATCCCCAAACACACCACGAGACGTGGACCTGCCCGCCAGGGAGACGGGATCCAGCCTCATCCACCAGAACAGGGGCACTGGTCCCCCTAACCAGGAAACCTGCTTAACCCACTGAACCAACCTCAGCCACTGGGGACAGCCACCAAAAACAGAGGGAACTACGAACCTGCAGCCTGCAAAAGGGAGACCCCAAACACAGTAAGATAAGCAAAATGAGAAGACAGAAAAACACACAGCAGATGAAGGAGCAAGATAAAAACACACCAGACCTAACAAATGAAGAGGTAATAGCCAGTCTACCTGAAAGAGAATTCAGAATAATGATGGTGAAGATGATTCAAAATCTTGGAAATAGAATAGACAAATTGCAAGAAACAGTTAACAAGGACCTAGAAGAAATAAAGAGGAAGCAAGTAACGATGAGCAACACAATAAATGAAATGAAAAATACTCTAGATGGGATCAGTAGCAGAATAACTGAGGCAGAAGGACGGATAAGTGACCTGGAAGATAAAATAGTGGAAATAACTACTGCAGAGCAGAAGAAAGAAAAAAGAATGAAAAGAACTGAGGACAGTCTCAGAGATCTCTGGGACAACATTAAACACACCAACATTCAAATCATAGGGGTTCCAGAAGAAGAAGAGAAAAAGAAAGGGACTGAGAAAATATTTGAAGAGATTATAGTTGAAAACTTCCCTAATATAGGAAAGGAAATAGTCAATCAAGTCCAGGAAGCACAGAGAGTCCCATACAGGATAAACCCAAGAATAAACATGCCAAGACACATAATAATCAAACTGTCAAAAATTAAATACAAAGAAAACATATTAAAAGCAGCAAGGGAAAAACAACAAATAACACACAAGGGAATCCCCATAAGGCTAACATCTGATCTTTCAGCAGAAACACTACAAGCCAGAAGGGAGTGGCAGGATATATTTACAGTGATGAAGGAGAAAAACCTACAACCAAGATTACTCTACCCAGCAAGGATCTCATTCAGATTTGATGGAGAAATTAAAACCTTGACAGACAAGCAAAAGCTGAGAGAGTTCAGCACCACCAAACCAGCTTTACAGCAAATGCTAAAGGAACTTCTCTAAGCAAGAAACATAAGAGAAGGAAAAGACCTACAAGAACAACCCGAAACAATTAAGTAAATGGTAATAGGAACGCACATATCAATAATTACCTTAAATGTAAATGGATTAAATGCTCCCACCAAAAGACACAGATTGGCTGAATGGATACAAAAACAGGACCCATATATATGCTGTCTACAAGAGACCCACTTCAGACCTAGGGACACTTACAGGCTGAAAGTAAGGGGATGGAAAAAGATATTCCATGCAAATGGAAATCAGAAGAAAGCTGGAGTAGCAATTCTCATATCAGACAAAATAGACTTTAAAATAAAAACTATTACAAGAGACAAAGAAGGACACTACATAATGATCAAGGGATCGATCCATGAAGAAGATATAACAATTGTAAATATTTATGCATCCAACATAGGCGCACCTCAATACATAAGGCAAATACTAACAGCCATAAAAGGGAAAATCGACAGTAACACAATCATAGTAGGGGACTTTAACACCCCACTGTCACCAATGGACAGATCATCCAACATGAAAATAAATAAGGAAACACAAGCTTTAAATTATACACTACACAAGATGGATTTACTTGATATTTATAGGACATTCCATCCAAAAACAACAGAATACACATTTTTCTCAAGTGCCCATGGAACATTCTCCAGGATAGATCATATCTTGGGTCACAAATCTAGTCTTGGCAAATTTAAGAAAATTGAAATCGTATCAAGTATCTTTTCTGATCACAATGGTATGAGACTAGATATCAACTACAGGAAAAGATCTGTAAAAAATACAAACACATGGAGGCTAAACAATACACTACTTAATAACGAAGTGATCACTGAAGAAATCAAAGAGGAAATCAAAAAGTACTTAGAAACAAATGACAACGGAGACACGACGACCCAAAACCTATGGGATACAGCAAAAGCAGTTCTAAGAGGGAAGTTTATAGCAATACAATCATACCTTAAGAAACAGGAAGCATCTCGAATAAACAACCTAACTTTGCACCTAAAGCAATTAGAGAAGGAAGAACAAAAAAACCCCAAATTTAGCAGAAGGAAAGAAATCATAAAGACCAGATCAGAAATAAATGAAAAAGAAATGAAGGAAACAATAGCAAAGATCAATAAAAGTAAAAGCTGGTTCTTTGAGAAGATAAATAAAATTGATAAACCATTATCCAGACTCATCAAGAAAAAAAGGGAGAAGACTCAAATCAATAGAACTAGAAATGAAAAAGGAGATGTAACAACTGACTCTGCAGAAATACAAAAGATTATTAGAGATTACTACAAGCAACTCTATGCCAATAAAATGGACAACCTGGAAGACATGGACAAATTCTTAGAAATGCACAAGCTGCCGATACTGAACCAGGAAGAAATAGAAAATATGAACAGACCAATCACAAGCACTGAAATTGAAACTGTGATTCAAAATCTTCCAACAAACAAAAGCCCAGGACCAGATGGCTACACAGGCGAATTCTATCAAACATTTAGAGAAGAGCTAACACCTATCCTTCTCAAAGTCTTCCAAAAGATAGCAGAGGGAGGAACACTCCCAAACTCATTCTATGAGGCTACCATCACCCTGATACCAAAACCAGACAAAGACGTCACAAAGAGAGAAAACCACAGGCCAATATCACTGATGAACATAGATGCAAAAATACTCAACAAAATACTAGCAAACAGAATCCAACAGCACATTAAAAGGGTCACACACCATGATCAAGTGGGGTTTATTCCAGGAATGCAAGGATTCTTCAATATATGCAAATCAATCAACGTGATACACCATATCAACAAACTGAAGGAGAAAAACCATATGATCATCTCAATAGATGCAGAGAAAGCTTTTGACAAAATTCAACACCCATTTATGATAAAAACACTGCAGAAAGTAGGCATAGACGGAACTTTCCTCAATATAATAAAGGCCATATATGACAAACCCACAGCCAGCATTATTCTCAATGGTGAAAAACTGAAACCATTTCCACTAAGATCAGGAACAAGACAAGGTTGCCCACTCTCACCACTCTTATTCAACCTAGTTTTGGAAGTTCTAGCCACAGCAATCAGAGAAAATAAAGAAATAAAAGGAATCCAAATAGGAAAAGAAGAAGTAAAGCTGTCACTGTTTGCAGATGACATGATACTATACATAGAGAATACTAAGGATGCTACCAGAAAACTACTAGAACTAATCAATGAATTTGGTAAAGTAGCAGGATACAAAATTAATGCACAGAAATCTCTGGCATTCTTATACACTAATGATGAAAAATCTGTGAGTGAAATTAAGAAAACACTCCCATTTACCATTGCAACAAAAAGAATAAAATATCTAGGAATAAACCTACCTAAGGAGACAAAAGACTTGTATGCAGAAAACTATAAGACACTGATGAAAGAAATTAAAGATGATACAAATAGGTGGAGAAATATACCATGTTCTTGGATTGGAAGAATCAACATTGTGAAAATGACTCTATTACCCAAAGCAATCTACAGATTCAATGCAATCCCTATCAAATTACCACTGGCATTTTTTACAGAACTAGAACAAAAATTTCACAATTTGTATGGGAACACAAAAGACCCCGAATAGCCAAAGCAATCTTGAGAACGAAAAATGGAGCTGGAGGAATCAGGCTCCCTGACTTCAGACTATACTACAAGGCCACAGTAATCAAGACAGTATGATACTGGCACAAAAACAGAAATAGAGATCAATGGAACAGGATAGAAAGCCCAGAGATAAACCCACACACATATGGTCACCTTATCTTTGATAAAGGAGGGAAGGATATACAGTGGAGAAAAGACAGCCTCTTCAATAAGTGGTGCTGGGAAAACTGGACAGCTACATGTAAAAGTATGAATTAGAACACTCCCTAACACCACACACAAAAATCAACTCAAAATGGGTTAAAGACCAAAATGTAAGGTCAGACCCAACAAACTCTTAGAGGAAAACATAGGCAGAACACTCTATGACATCAATCATAGCAAGATCCTTTTTGACCCATCTCCTAGAGAAATGGAAATAAAAACAAAAATAAACAAATGGGACCTAATGAAACTTAAAAGCTTTTGCACAGCAAAGGATACCATAAACAAGACCAAAAGACAACCCTCAGAATGGGAGAAAATAGTTGCAAATGAAGCAACTGACAAAGGATTAATATCCAAAATTTATAAGCAACTCAGGCAGCTCAATAACAAAAAAACAAACAACCCAATCCAAAAATGGGCAGAAGAACTAAATAGACATTTCTCCAAAGAACAGATACAGATTGCCAACAAACACATGAAAGATGCTCAACATCATTAATCATTAGAGAAATGCAAATCAAAACTACAGTGAGATATCATCTCACACCGGTCAGATTGGCTATCATCAAAAACTCTAGAAACAATAAATGCTGGAGAGGGTGTGGAGAAAAGGGAACCCTCTTGCACTGCTGGTGGGGAATGTAAATTGATACAGCCACTATGGAGAACAGTATGGAGGTTCCTTAAAAAACTACAAATAGAACTACCATATGACCCCGCAATCCCATTACTAGGCATATACCCTGAGAAAACCATAATTCAAAAAGAGTCAGGTACCAAAATGTTTATTGCAGCTCTATTTACAATAGCCAGGACATGAAAGCAACCTAAGTGTCCATCAACAGATGAATGGATAAAGAAGATGTGGCACATATATACAATGGAATATTACTCAGCCATAAAAAGAAATGAAACTGAGTTATTTGTATTGAGGTGGATAGACCTGGAGTCTGTCATACAGAGTGAAGTAAGTCAGAAGGAGAAAAACAAATACCGTATGCTAACACATACAAATGGAATCTAAGGGAAAAAAATGTCATGAAGAGATTAGTGGTAGGATGGGAATAAAACACAGACCTACTAGAGCATGGACTTGAGGATATGGGGAGGGGGAAGGGTAAGCTGTGACGATGTGAGAGAGTGGCAGGGAGATATACACACTACCAAATGTAAATTAGATAGCTAGTGGGAAGCTGCCGCATAGCACAGGGAGTTCACCTCTGTGCTTTGTGACCACCTAGAGGGGTGGGATAGGGAGGGTGGGAGGGAGGGTGAGGCAAGAGGGAAGAGATATGGGAACATATGTATATGTATAACGATTCACTTTGTTGTAAAGGAGAAACTAACACACTATTGTAAAAGAGTTATGCTCAAATAAAGATGTTAAAAAAAAAGAAATAAATGAAGTAGAAATGAAGAAAACAATAGCAAACACCAATGAAACTAAAAGCTGGTTTTTTGAAAAAATAAACAAAATTGATAAACCTCTAGCCAGACTCATCAAGAAAATAAAGGGAGAGGGCTGAAATCAATAAAATTAGGAATGAAAAAGGAGAAGTTACAACAGACATTGCAGAAATACAAAGGATCATAAGAGACTACTACAAACAACTATATGCCAATAAAATGGACAACCTAAAAGAAATGGACAGGGCTTCCCTGGTGGCACAGTGGTTAAGAATCTGCCTGTCAATGCAGGGGACATGGGTTTGAGCCCTGGCCTGGGAAGATCCCACGTGCCACAGAGCAACTAAGCCTGTGCGCCACAACTACTGAGCCTGTGCTCTAGAGCCTGCAAGCCACAACTACTGAAGCACTCGCAACCAGAGCCTGTGCTTTGCAACAAGAGAAGCCACAACAATGAGAAGCCCACACACCGCAATGAAGAGTAGCCCCCGCTCACCACAACTAGAGAAAGCCCGGGCACAGCAATGAAGACCCAAAACAGCCAAAAATAAAAAAATAAATTTATAAAAATTTAAAAAAGAAATGGACAAATTCTTAGAAAGGTACAATCTTCCAAGTCTGAACCAGGAAGAAATAGAAAATATGAACAGACAAATTACAAATACTGAAATCAAAACTGATTTTAAAACTTCCAACAAACAAAAGTCCACGACCAGATGGCTTCACAGGTGAATGCTAGAGAAGAAACACCTTAGAGAAACACTTAGAGAAGAAACACCTATCTTTCTGAAAGTCTTCCAAAAAATTGCAGAGGAAGGAAAACCCAAATTCATTCTATGAGGCCACCATCAACCTGATACCAAAGCCAGACAAAGATATCACAAAAAAGAAAATTACAGGCCAATATCACTGATGAATATAGATGCAAAACTCCTCAACAAAATACTAGCAAACAGAATCCAACAACACATTAAAAGGATCATACACCATGATCAAGTGGGACTTATCCCAAGGATGCAAAGATTTTTCAATATACACAAATCATTCAGTGTGATACAGTACATCAACATATTGAAGAATAAAAACTATATAATCATTTCAATAGATGCAGAAAAAGCTTTTGACAAAATTCAACATCAATTTATGATAAAAACTTTCCAGAAAGTGGGCATAGTGGGAACTTACCTCAATATAATAAAGGTCATATACGACAAATCCACAACTAACATCATACTCAATGGTGAAAAACTGAAAGCATTTCCTCTAAGATCAGGAACAAGACAAGGATACCCACTCTTGCCACTTTTATTCAACATAGTTTTGGAAGTCCTAGACATGGCAATCAGAGAAGAAAAGGAAATAAAAGGAATACAAATTGGAAAAGAAGAAGTAAAACTGTCACTGTTTGCAGGTGACATGATACTATACATAGAGAATCCTAAAGATGCAACCAGAGGGGCCAGGGGAGAAGATGGCGGAAGAGTAAGACGCAGGGATCACCTTCCTCCTCACAGATACATCAGAAATACATCTACACGTGGAACTTCTCCTATAGAACACCCACCGAACGCTGGCAGAAGACCTCAGACCTCCCAAAAGGCAAGAAACTCCCCACGTACCTGGGTAGGGCAAAAGAAAAAAGAATAAACAGAGACAAAAGAATAGGGACGGGACCTGCACCAGTGGGAGGGAGCCGTGAAGGAGGAAAGGTTCCCACACACTAAAAGCCCCTTCGCGGGCGGAGACTGCGGGTGGCGGAGGGGGAAGCTTCAGAGCCGTGGAGGAGAGCGCAGCAACAGGGTGCGGAGGGCAAAGCGGACAGATTCCGCAGAGGATCGATGCCGATCAGCACTCACCAGCCCGAGAGGCTTGTCTGCTCACCCGCCGCGGCGGGCGGGGCTGGGAACAGAGCCTCGGGCGGATCCCAGGGAAAGGTCTGGAGTTGGCAGAGCGAAAACAGCCTGAAGGGGTTAGCACACCACGGCTGGCCGGGAGGGAGTTCTGGAGAAGTCTGGAGCTGCCGAAGAGGCAAGAGACCTTTTCGTCCCTCTTTACCTCCTGCTGCGCGAGGAGAAGGGTTTAAGCGCGCCACTTAAAGGAGCTCCAGAAACGGGCATGGAGCTGCCGAAGAGACAAGAGACTTTTTCTTGCCTCTTCGCTTCCTGGGGCGAGAGGAAAGGGAATTAAGGGCACCACGTAAAGGAGCTCCAGAAACGGGCGCGAGCTGCGGCTGTCGGCACGGACAACGAGACGGGTGTGGGACGCTAGGGTTGCTACTGCCGCCACCAAGAGGCCTGTGTGCGAGCACAGGTCACTCTCCACACCGGCCCTCCCGGGAGCCTGTGCAGCCCGTCACCGCCGGGGTCCCGGGATCCAGGGACTGCTTCCCCGGGAAAATGCGCGGTGCGCCTTGGGTCTGTGCAGCGTCACGCCAGGCTCTGCGGCCGCGGACTCACCCCACATCCGTGCCCCACCCCCCTGCCTGAGTGAGCCAGAGCCCACGAATCAGCTGCTCCGTTAACGCTGCTCCTTTGACCCCGCCCTCTCTGAACGAAGGGCGGACGCCCTCGGACGTCCTGCGCACAGAGGCGGGGCCAGGTCCAGGGCTGAGCCCCAGGAGCTGTGCGAACAAAGAGAGGGGGAGGTCCCTCCCAGCAGCCTCAGAAAAAGCGGGTTAAAGCTCCACAGTCAGCCTGAAGTGCCCTGCATCTGTGGAAAACCTGAATAGACAGCGAAATATCCCAGGTTGAGGAGGTGGACTTTGGGAGCAAGATATACTATTATTTTCCCCTTTTTTCTTTTTGTGAGTGTGTATGTGGGTGCTGCTGTGTGAGATTCTGTCTGTGTAGCTTTGTTTTCACCATTTATCCTGGGGTTAGACCGACCCCCCTTTTTTTTCTTTAATAGAAATTTTTCTTCTTAATAATTATTTTTTTATTTTAATAACTGTATTTTACCCTACTTTATTTTGTCTTCTCCCTTTCTTTTTTCCTTTCTTCCCTCCTTTCTTTCCTATTTCCCTCCTTCCTTCTTTCCTCCCTTCCTTCCTTTATTCCCTCCTTCCTTCCTCCCTCCCTTCGTTTCTTTATTCCCTCCTTCCTTCCTCCCTTCCTTTCTTTCTCCCTCCCTTCCTTTCTTCCTTCCTTCCCTCCCTTCCTTCCTTTCTTGCCTTTCTATTTTTTTTCTCCCTTTTGTTCTGAGCCGTGTGGATTAAAGGCTCTTGGCACTCCAGCCAGGTGTCAAGGCTGTGTCTCTGAGGTTGGAGAACTAACTTCAGGACACTGGTCCACAAAAGACCTCCCAGCTCCACGTAATATCAAACAGCGAAAATCTCCCAGAGATCTCCATCTCAACACCAAGACCCAGCTTCACTCAAGGACCAGCAACGAACAGTGCTGGACACCCTATACCCAACAAAGAGCAAGACAGGTCTACAGCCCCATCCATTAGCAGAGAGGCTGCCTAGAATCATAGTAAGGCTACCAACATCCCCAAACACACCACGAGACGTGGACCTGCCCGCCAGGGAGACGGGATCCAGCCTCATCCACCAGAACAGGGGCACTGGTCCCCCTAACCAGGAAACCTGCTTAACCCACTGAACCAACCTCAGCCACTGGGGACAGCCACCAAAAACAGAGGGAACTACGAACCTGCAGCCTGCAAAAGGGAGACCCCAAACACAGTAAGATAAGCAAAATGAGAAGACAGAAAAACACACAGCAGATGAAGGAGCAAGATAAAAACACACCAGACCTAACAAATGAAGAGGTAATAGCCAGTCTACCTGAAAGAGAATTCAGAATAATGATGGTGAAGATGATTCAAAATCTTGGAAATAGAATAGACAAATTGCAAGAAACAGTTAACAAGGACCTAGAAGAAATAAAGAGGAAGCAAGTAACGATGAGCAACACAATAAATGAAATGAAAAATACTCTAGATGGGATCAGTAGCAGAATAACTGAGGCAGAAGGACGGATAAGTGACCTGGAAGATAAAATAGTGGAAATAACTACTGCAGAGCAGAAGAAAGAAAAAAGAATGAAAAGAACTGAGGACAGTCTCAGAGATCTCTGGGACAACATTAAACACACCAACATTCAAATCATAGGGGTTCCAGAAGAAGAAGAGAAAAAGAAAGGGACTGAGAAAATATTTGAAGAGATTATAGTTGAAAACTTCCCTAATATAGGAAAGGAAATAGTCAATCAAGTCCAGGAAGCACAGAGAGTCCCATACAGGATAAACCCAAGAATAAACATGCCAAGACACATAATAATCAAACTGTCAAAAATTAAATACAAAGAAAACATATTAAAAGCAGCAAGGGAAAAACAACAAATAACACACAAGGGAATCCCCATAAGGCTAACATCTGATCTTTCAGCAGAAACACTACAAGCCAGAAGGGAGTGGCAGGATATATTTACAGTGATGAAGGAGAAAAACCTACAACCAAGATTACTCTACCCAGCAAGGATCTCATTCAGATTTGATGGAGAAATTAAAACCTTGACAGACAAGCAAAAGCTGAGAGTTCAGCACCACCAAACCAGCTTTACAGCAAATGCTAAAGGAACTTCTCTAAGCAAGAAACATAAGAGAAGGAAAAGACCTACAAGAACAACCCGAAACAATTAAGTAAATGGTAATAGGAACGCACATATCAATAATTACCTTAAATGTAAATGGATTAAATGCTCCCACCAAAAGACACAGATTGGCTGAATGGATACAAAAACAGGACCCATATATATGCTGTCTACAAGAGACCCACTTCAGACCTAGGGACACTTACAGGCTGAAAGTAAGGGGATGGAAAAAGATATTCCATGCAAATGGAAATCAGAAGAAAGCTGGAGTAGCAATTCTCATATCAGACAAAATAGACTTTAAAATAAAAACTATTACAAGAGACAAAGAAGGACACTACATAATGATCAAGGGATCGATCCATGAAGAAGATATAACAATTGTAAATATTTATGCATCCAACATAGGCGCACCTCAATACATAAGGCAAATACTAACAGCCATAAAAGGGAAAATCGACAGTAACACAATCATAGTAGGGGACTTTAACACCCCACTGTCACCAATGGACAGATCATCCAACATGAAAATAAATAAGGAAACACAAGCTTTAAATTATACACTACACAAGATGGATTTACTTGATATTTATAGGACATTCCATCCAAAAACAACAGAATACACATTTTTCTCAAGTGCCCATGGAACATTCTCCAGGATAGATCATATCTTGGGTCACAAATCTAGTCTTGGCAAATTTAAGAAAATTGAAATCGTATCAAGTATCTTTTCTGATCACAATGGTATGAGACTAGATATCAACTACAGGAAAAGATCTGTAAAAAATACAAACACATGGAGGCTAAACAATACACTACTTAATAACGAAGTGATCACTGAAGAAATCAAAGAGGAAATCAAAAAGTACTTAGAAACAAATGACAACGGAGACACAATGACCCAAAACCTATGGGATACAGCAAAAGCAGTTCTAAGAGGGAAGTTTATAGCAATACAATCATACCTTAAGAAATAGGAAACATCTCGAATAAACAACCTAACTTTGCACCTAAAGCAATTAGAGAAGGAAGAACAAAAAAACCCCAAATTTAGCAGAAGGAAAGAAATCATAAAGATCAGATCAGAAATAAATGAAAAAGAAATGAAGGAAACAATAGCAAAGATCAATAAAAGTAAAAGCTGGTTCTTTGAGAAGATAAATAAAATTGATAAACCATTAGCCAGACTCATCAAGAAAAAAAGGGAGAAGACTCAAATCAATAGAACTAGAAATGAAAAAGGAGATGTAACAACTGACTCTGCAGAAATACAAAAGATTATTAGAGATTACTACAAGCAACTCTATGCCAATAAAATGGACAACCTGGAAGACATGGACAAATTCTTAGAAATGCACAAGCTGCCGATACTGAACCAGGAAGAAATAGAAAATATGAACAGACCAATCACAAGCACTGAAATTGAAACTGTGATTCAAAATCTTCCAACAAACAAAAGCCCAGGACCAGATGGCTACACAGGCGAATTCTATCAAACATTTAGAGAAGAGCTAACACCTATCCTTCTCAAAGTCTTCCAAAAGATAGCAGAGGGAGGAACACTCCCAAACTCATTCTATGAGGCTACCATCACCCTGATACCAAAACCAGACAAAGACGTCACAAAGAGAGAAAACCACAGGCCAATATCACTGATGAACATAGATGCAAAAATACTCAACAAAATACTAGCAAACAGAATCCAACAGCACATTAAAAGGGTCACACACCATGATCAAGTGGGGTTTATTCCAGGAATGCAAGGATTCTTCAATATATGCAAATCAATCAACGTGATACACCATATCAACAAACTGAAGGAGAAAAACCATATGATCATCTCAATAGATGCAGAGAAAGCTTTTGACAAAATTCAACACCCATTTATGATAAAAACACTGCAGAAAGTAGGCATAGACGGAACTTTCCTCAATATAATAAAGGCCATATATGACAAACCCACAGCCAGCATTATTCTCAATGGTGAAAAACTGAAACCATTTCCACTAAGATCAGGAACAAGACAAGGTTGCCCACTCTCACCACTCTTATTCAACCTAGTTTTGGAAGTTCTAGCCACAGCAATCAGAGAAAATAAAGAAATAAAAGGAATCCAAATAGGAAAAGAAGAAGTAAAGCTGTCACTGTTTGCAGATGACATGATACTATACATAGAGAATACTAAGGATGCTACCAGAAAACTACTAGAACTAATCAATGAATTTGGTAAAGTAGCAGGATACAAAATTAATGCACAGAAATCTCTGGCATTCTTATACACTAATGATGAAAAATCTGTGAGTGAAATTAAGAAAACACTCCCATTTACCATTGCAACAAAAAGAATAAAATATCTAGGAATAAACCTACCTAAGGAGACAAAAGACTTGTATGCAGAAAACTATAAGACACTGATGAAAGAAATTAAAGATGATACAAATAGGTGGAGAAATATACCATGTTCTTGGATTGGAAGAATCAACATTGTGAAAATGACTCTATTACCCAAAGCAATCTACAGATTCAATGGAATCCCTATCAAATTACCACTGGCATTTTTTATAGAACTAGAACAAAGAATTTCACAATTTGTATGGAAACACAAAAGACCCCGAATAGCCAAAGCAATCTTGAGAACGAAAAATGGAGCTGGAGGAATCAGGCTCCCTGACTTCAGACTATACTACAAGGTTACAGTAATCAAGACAGTATGATACTGGCACAAAAACAGAAATAGAGATCAATGGAACAGGATAGAAAGCCCAGAGATAAACCCACACACATATGGTCACCTTATCTTTGATAAAGGAGGGAAGGAAACACAGTGGAGAAAAGACAGCCTCTTCAATAAGTGGTGCTGGGAAAACTGGACAGCTACATGTAAAAGTATGAAATTAGAACACTCCCTAACACCATACACAAAAATAAACTCAAAATGGGTTAAAGACCTAAATGTAAGGCCAGACACTATCAAACTCTTAGAGGAAAACATAGGCAGAACACTCTATGACATAAATCACAGCAAGATCCTTTTTGACCCATCTCCTAGAGAAATGGAAATAAAAACAAAAATAAACAAATGGGATCTAATGAAACTTAAAAGCTTTTGCACAGCAAAGGATACCATAAACAAGACCAAAAGACAACCCTCAGAATGGGAGAAAATAGTTGCAAATGAAGCAACTGACAAAGGATTAATATCCAAAATTTATAAGCAACTCAGGCAGCTCAATAACAAAAAAACAAACAACCCAATCCAAAAATGGGCAGAAGAACTAAATAGACATTTCTCCAAAGAACAGATACAGATTGCCAACAAACACATGAAAGATGCTCAACATCATTAATCATTAGAGAAATGCAAATCAAAACTACAATGAGATATCATCTCACACTGGTCAGATTGGCTATCATCAAAAACTCTAGAAACAATAAATGCTGGAGAGGGTGTGGAGAAAAGGGAACACTGTTGCACTGCTGGTGGGAATGTAAATTGATACAGCCACTATGGAGAACAGTATGGAGGTTCCTTAAAATACTACAAATAGAACTACCATATGACCCAGCAATCCCACTACTGGGCATATACCCTGAGAAAACCATAATTCAAAAAGAGTCAGGTACCAAAATGTTTATTGCAGCTCTATTTACGATAGCCAGGACATGGAAGCAACCTAAGTGTCCATCAACAGATGAATGGATAAAGAAGATGTGGCACATATATACAATGGAATATTACTCAGCCATAAAAAGAAATGAAACTGAGTTATTTGTATTGAGGTGGATAGACCTGGAGTCTGTCATACAGAGTGAAGTAAGTCAGAAGGAGAAAAACAAATACCGCATGCTAACACATATATATGGAATCTAAAAAAAAAGAATGTCATGAAGAGATTAGTGGTAGGACGGGAATAAAACACAGACCTACTAGAGCATGGACTTGAGGATATGGGGAGGGGGAAGGGTAAGCTGTGACGATGTGAGAGAGTGGCAGGGACATATACACACTACCAAATGTAAATTAGATAGCTAGTGGGAAGCTGCCGCATAGCACAGGGAGTTCACCTCTGTGCTTTGTGACCACCTAGAGTGGTGGGATAGGGAGGGTGGGAGGGAGGGTGACACAAGTGGGAAGAGTTATGGGAACATATGTATATGTATAACTGATTCACTTTGTTGTAAAGGAGAAACTAACACACTATTGTAAGACAGTTATACTCAAATAAAGATGTTAAAAAATAAAATAAAATAAACTGTATGACCAAAAAATGAAACTACTAAAATATTTAAAAAAAAAAAAAAAGATGCAACCAGAAAACTACTAGAGCTCATAAATGAATTTAGTAAAGTTGCAGGATACAAAATTAACGCACAGACATCTCTTCCATTTCTGTACACTAAAAAAGAAAGATCAGAAAGAGAAATTAAGGAAACAATCCCATTCACCATCACATCAAAAAGTATAAAATAGGGCTTCCCTGGTAGCGCAGTGGTTGAGAATCCGCCTGCCGATGCAGGCGACACAGGTTCGTGCCCCGGTCCTGGAAGATCCCACATGCCGCGGAGCGGCTGGACCTGTGAGCCATGGCCGCTGAGCCTGCACGTCTGCAGCCTGTCTTCCGCAACGGGAGAGGACACAACAGAGAGAGGCCCGCGTAGCGCACACACACACAAAAAAGAAGAATACAACTTTCTCAAACAGACCTGAATTTTATTGAATCCTAGTTCCATCGCTTTCTAGTGATATGACCTTGGGCAATGTCATCTCATTAGCTCTATTTTTTTTTTAATGAGAATAATAATTGAGCGTACCTCACAGAGTTGTTTTGAGGCTTAAATAAAATAAGACCCATAAAACTTTTGCATAGTGACTAGTCCATAGTAAGTACTCAATAAATGGCATTTAGCATTAGTAAAATAATATGGAAAGTATGAAGAAAGAACCCAAAACCTGAATTTCTAAGTTTTCTTTTCCTTCCCAGTATACCTCAGGAAGACTAGGCATCAATTAAAGGACACACATGGATGGGAGTTTTAATTTATCAGGAGATTAGGAAATGTTTCACCACTGTTGTCCCAAACATAATCTAAGCTTACTAGGTAGAAATATAACTCAAAGAGTTAAAAGACCACTTTGTCTTCAAGGGGGAGAAATGCTTGGGTATAATGTGGGGTGTGAAATCAGAGGCAAGGAGAGCAGTGGAGAGGCTGTTGCTCTAATTCTGGGAGAGACTTGAACAGTGACAGGGTCAGAAAGACAAAGAGGAAGGAATGGATAGTTGAGGGTATTAATGGGGTAGGACCATTAGTATGTGATCAACTGATTAGATATGGTAGGTAAGGGAGTGGGCACTCTAGCTGCTTTGCCAGATGTGAGAGGAGAGGCAGTCAAATGGGAAGAGAATGCATTGGGGAGAGTCAAGTTGGCTTCAGAAATGCATATGCAGCAGGTGAAAAGAGGAGACTGGGGCAGAAAAGATACCTGGGCTAGAGGCAAAGGCTTGAGAATCATGAGCAAAGGTGTGTGGACTAAGAATGTCACCTGCCATATCGGTAAACAAAGGATGTTGTGGCCATCAAGCCATCAGCCACTGCAGCTGCCCCCTACCAGAGGGAAATTCAGGATGGAGAAAACAGGATCCTGGCCCTAGGTAGTTAAGATGTATACCAAAGGCATGATTACAATAAGCCCAGAGTCTTGCATCTTCCCATACATAAAAAAGCATTAAATTAATTAACTTGAGATGTCTGGTTTTCGTGATTCACAGTAATCTTTTGATGTTCGACTACATAGGTATTTTTGGTTTTTGTTTTCCATCCTATATATATAATGGCTCCTCACTTATCTCTTTGGAACAGTTCCTCAGAGCTTTCTGAGAGACTGTCTCCCAGGCTATAGTCCTCAGTAAGACCACCGACTAAAACATCATTCTCAGCTTTTAAGTTGTGCATTTTTTTTTCAGTTGACAGGTGGTACCGCTTTTTCAAATTTTTTTACAAAAAAAAAAAGATATCAGTAATTGCTTTCCAAGATCTGACGAATACTGAGTGAAAAGAAGACATGAAGTGTTGAGGCGGGAACCCCAGGTCTGAAGCAGACAACCCACCTGGCTTCCGGGTTCCCTAACCTCAAAATCTCCAGAGCACTTCCGCTCCTCTCCCTCCCCTCAGTCACACAGTCTCCCCTCCCAACTCACCCACAGGAAAACCTCCATTTCAACAACTAACACGCCCCTCCTTTATCAGCTTTGCCCTCCTTCACCCTCATCAGGACCCTGCAGGTGTCTCTCCCTCCATCACATTCATCTGGAGGTCCACACCCAGGATAAACCTACTTACCTGTCTCTCCTCCATGCAAAATATTTTTCAGCAGACCAGCACCATGACCAGCCAATCACAAATGTAAAATTATTCTTTCACCACTGCAAGAACTATTTCTTACCTTTCCTTCACTGCTCAAAACTTCCATCACCATTACTCTCCTGTGAGATAAGCCTGCCTCACATTCAAAACACCATTTAAAAATATTTTTTTAAACACACAACAATAAGCATATCTCTTATTCACTGGGCATGTACTATGTGCCATGCACTGTATTCAGCTCAGAATAATCATCACTTCATTTATCTCCCCTTAATTGAATTCCATGATACTATTCCCCCCGCCCCCATTTTATAGATAAAGAAACTGAGGCTTAGGGAGGCTAAGGAACTCATGCAAGGCCACAAGTGAGCAGGCAGCAAAGCTTGGGGTCAAAACAGGTCTGCCCGGGCTTCCCTGGTGGCGCAGTGGTTGAGAATCCGCCCGCCGATGCAGGGTACACGGGTTCGTGCCCCCGTCCGGGAAGATCCCACATGCCACGGAGCGGCTGGGCCCGTGAGCCATGGCCGCTGAGCCTGCGCGTCCGGAGCCTGTGCTCCGCAACGGGAGAGGCCCACGTACCACCAAAAAAAAAAAAAAAAAACAGGTCTGCCGGCAATGCTGTTGCTCCAAGCACCAAGCTCTAGCCTAAATATTGGGGGTCATCCACCCACAGGTGAAGGCCACAGGGGAACATTAAATGACATAATCTTTGACAAACACACATAGCACAGTACTTGGTATATGTTAAATAAACATGTGCTCGGTATATTTAACTGCTAAATGTGGCCTCCCTGCCAGGGTGCCACGGTACCTCCACATCCAGCCAATTGCCCAAGCGTTGCTTCCTTCCCCTGTCCCTGTTGCTCCTCTTTGGTGGGCAGCTGGTGTCCTCGGCCTCCACACACAGTCAGAAGTGCCTGTAAAGTTACACATCCAGTGGGGAAGCCCGTAGCAATGACCGAGGGGTTTAAGAGCATAAAAGCCCAGCCCCCTTGCCTTGGCAGGGGACACACTCTGGGGACCCAGCCAATTACCTCCAGCAACTCCTCGGGGTCAGGCCGGGGCTGCCCTCAGGACCACGTCTGAAATCCCACCTTCCTTGGCTTCTTCCCCTTTTTCATCAAGCTTCCCTCACTCCTTTCCCAGTGCCTTCTGGGAACGCACTGGTGATAAATTTGTTACACTTGGTGTTTCAGGGTTTGCTTTGGGGGAATTAACCTAAGGTACCCTCCCTCCCAGCACCCTGCACAGATGCAGCTGTCACTGCTCTGACCATAATGGGCTCAGGCTTGATTGGGGTTGAGAGCAGACAGGTGTGCAAGGAGGGCCCAGGTGATGGTCGGAGGCTGACTCACTCAAAGGGTCAGATTCTCTCGCCTGTCCGCAGCCTGCCAAACTCAGAAAGTGCCCATCGAATGGCCTCTTCGTGCATTCCATTTAACAGCCGGGCGCCACTTGGAATACTGGCTGGGGGAGCCTGCTGCTTGATCCTGTCAGCCTACGGGTGCTGCCCTGCTTCTCCACCCGCAAGGAAAGCTGAGCCCTGAGCCGGCCCTCCATGTGGACCCACCCTGCCTCTGAGGAAACAGCCTTTCCCCATTCCGCTCCACGTCCCATTTTGAAGGTGCCGGCCTCACAGCAGCTTCTGATTAGCAGCCAGTTTGGCGTTTGGAGTTACAAAACACTTAGCCAGAGTTATTCTATACTCTGGCGTGAGAGGTGGGTGAGTTTTTCAGGGACCTAAGAAAATATATGTGACCTGAGAAAAACAATTATTGGCTAAAAACCAAGGAAAGAAAATTTCAAGGTTATGTAAGTAAGCTGATGCCAGACATAACATGAAATAAACTTCATTATTTTGGAATTCAGAAAAAATGTTATTATGTTGGTAAACAAGTTGCAAATTAGAATAGATGGATTTTCTCAGTTCACAAGAATCCCTAAAGATGCAGGATGACTGCTGAGAAATCACAAAACAAAGTTACATACAGTCAAATCATTTCGAAAAAAACATAAAAACCTTTCCAAAATTTTTATGGCAAAAAAACCTATAGTTAATGTGAAATGTAGAAATTTCAATATATTTGACAGTATGTGGGCTTCCTGGGGCCCACGAAAGCTTTTGGGGTGCCCAGCTTTCAACATACGCTGTACCATCCCCACCTACTTTCACCAACCAACAGGCCCCAACTCATCAGCCACAACTCTGGCAGACCAGCCAGAAATCACCCTATTCTCCATTGTGTTACAAGGGGCTGGGACATTTGGCCAATGTAATCTGAGGGGGCTGGTCAGAGCCTCAAAGTGAGGACGAGGATGGACACAACAGTCTTTGCCAAAAGGATGGCAGGGCTCTGGTCCACCGGGAGGAGTGGATACTTCTGTGACACCAGTGTCTCTCGGGGAGGATGGAATGGCCTGTGTATAAAGCCCAGGTCATCCTAGGAGATGGGACAGAGCAAACCCTGAGGTCTGCAGTCCCACACCCACCTGGCTTGATGGCAAAATCACTTAATGGTAAATGGTTAAAAGATGGATGGGCTGCAGGGGTGAAGCCAGGAGACAGTCCAATTTGTTGCTGTTGTAAGAAAAGGAATGAGCGTTCATGGGCAGTTCTCTGTGATGTGACCAGGTGTACTGAGGGGCCAGCTGGGGTCATGAGAAGCATCATGGGACCTGGGAAGGACCCCTGGAGCCTGACTGGAGGTTGATGGACCTCCAAGGAGTGGGGAGCAAGGGCCACCCTTACACTCCAGCTTTTCCAGTTAGGGGACAGGCTCCCTGAGGGCACTGTTGCAGGGCACAAGCTGGCTGACGGTCTGGGGACAGCTGGACCATCACACTCAAGATAATGCCAGCCCGAGGACATAACCTTAAAAGAGGGGACAGGCCCAGGGGCTGCAGCCTAGGGTTACCCCATCCTGGTTTGCCTGGGACTTTTGAGTTTTAGCGCTGCAGGGCCCACATCCCAGGATACCCGTCAGTCCCGCACAGCTGAGCACCCTACCCACAGCCAGGGCTGCATACAGCCCCTCAGGAGCTGGGGACACAGCAGACAGCGGGAGGGAGAAGCAGGTAGGCATGTAACCCTAGAAAAGAGGGCTTTGTTGCCAGCGTTCTGTAGTCTTGCTGGTGAGAATAAGCCAGAGAATTCCTGGTCTGTTATTGGGTCTGTGTCCTAATCCCACCAAGGGTGTGGCCTGTGGAAGCTAGGGTACTGAAACCAAGCAGGACCTCGTGGGGCTCCTGAGTCCCCCGTTTCTTGTTTGTAGGGAAGAGACTCCAGCCTCCGTGACCTTCCCTGAGTTCCAAAGGGCAGATTTGAACAGTTGCTAATCAGGGAAGGGAGGGTGTGCAGAGACGAGGGAGGAGCAGACAAGAAACTATAGCGCAGCCTTGGGGTCCTTGTTCCACCTGAACGGATACACATTAACAATATCTTTTAGCCCTTTATAGAACTGAAACCCAACAAATGGAAGATGTTAGCATTCTTCATACCAGGGAAGACCACCTGAGGCCAAATTAAAGGAAACACAGATGCTCATCAAGAGACCACCTGAGGGCTTCCCTGGTGGCGCAGTGGTTGAGAATCCGCCTGCCGATGCAGGGGACGCAGGTTCGTGCCCCGGTCCGGGAGGATCCCACGTGCCGCGGAGCAGCTGGGCCCGTGAGCCATGGCCGCTGGGCCTGCGCGTCCAGAGCGGGAGAGGCCACAGCAGTGAGAGGCCCGCGTACCGCAAAAAAAAAAAAAAAAAAAGACCACCTGAGACCAGATTAAAGGAGTGCAAACCTTGTACACACCCTAATCCTGTCAGCAACCCCACCCTTGAACTACTGCTGTAAAACTACTCACCTATCCTTCCAGGTTGGGACACATTGTTTTCGAGGGCAGGAGCCCCCACTGTGTCCCCCTTTGCCTGACAAAGCAGTAAAGCTATTCTTTTCTGCTTCACCCAAAACTTTGTCTCAGAGATTCGATTCGGCACTGGTGCACAGAGGCTGAGTTTTCGGCATCAGTACCAGAGTTCAAACACCTGTAGACTTCACAGTCACTTCCTCCCTGCGGCCCCTCACTGGCAAAGGCGGCCAGGTGCCAAAGCCAGCAAGGAGTGGGAGGAAGCTGGGGTGACCATTCACGAGCCCTGAGGATGGCTCTGCCACCACCACCCCAGGTTTGGTCCCAACTCACATGTAGAGGTTCTGATCCCAGACACCACCGTGTGCTGTCCCCAGGCTCTTGTGGAGCCTGACTGCTTTCCCGGCCTAAGAAGTCAGGAATGTGTCCATCTGTGGGCCTGTATGTCTGCTGTGCTGTGGTCAGCATAGCCATGGGTCCCCAGTGCCACCCTGTCCTCACCTGAGACCACAGACCTTGGAGGGACACCCCCCCACCACCACAAGCTCATTTGCTTGGGACTCTCCCAGCCAGGTAGAGCAGGGGGAGCACAAAGATTGATATTCAGACAGTAGGAACCCTGGGTTTCGTTCTGTTATTTTCCTTTTGGGATTGCTCTTTTTATTTCTGGTATTTATTTATTTATTTATTTATGGCTGCGTTGGGTCTTCACTGCTGTGTGTGGGCTTTTAGTTGCGGTGAATAGGGGCTACTCTTCATTGCATTGCACTGGCTTCTCACTGCAGTGGCTTCTCTTGTTGCAGAGCACGGGCTCTAGGTGCATGGGCTTCAGTAGTTGTGGCATGCAGGCTCAGTAGCTGTGGCTCGCAGGCTCAGTCGTTGTGGCTCGCGAGCTCTAGAGCACAGGCTCAGTAGTTGTGGCACGTGGGCTGAGTTGCTCCAAGGCATGTGGGACCTTCCCAGACCAGGGCTCAAACCCGTGTCCCCTGCATTGGTAGGCAGATTCTCGACCACTGTGCCACCGGGGAAGCCCATGTTTGGGGGTTTTTTGTTTCTGGTTTTTGTGTGTCTGTGTTTGGGGTATTTTTTTGGTTTTGTTTTTTGTTTTGTTTGTTTTGTTTTGGCAGGGAGAGATGAAAAAAATTGCTTTGGGCCCAAGAGATGCTGCCTTTGGGTGGAGCATTTTCCCTTTGGTTAAAGTATCATGTGTTCTCTGGAACCAGCCCTGAGATGTCACAGAATTGTCAGTTTAGGAGGCTGTTATCTTACCATTAGGAAATCAGCAACCAACAACCCTAGCGGCTTTTTCCCCAGAAGTCATATTTTTTTCCTGAAAGACAACAAAGGCTGGCTGATAAAACACATCTTGGGAGGGGCCTGAGTTACAGATTCATGCTGACTCCTCCAGAGAAAATGCTCAACTTAGCTTCTAAGAAAATATTTGCTATTCATTTGGAAAGGCAAAGGGAAGATTTTTCATCCTTTGGGTTCATCCCTGTGAAGGAAGATCTGGAATAAAGAAGCTCTGAGATGTGTACATATCACGGCATGGTTTTGACTCCCCGGCACTGGGGGTTGTCCACTAGTTGGGGTGTGCTGCCATGGAATGCCAAGCCCTGCCATGTCCTGAGAGTCAAGTTAATACTCGGAATTCTGAACAGACGTTTGTTTGGCCCGGCACTGCCCCCTCTCCCAGGGCCTTGTCCTCTCCCAGGGCCTTGCCCTTGTGGTTCTTATAAGCCAAGACCCCCAAGGGTCCCGTCAGCTGAGGGCAGCCCTAGGTCTGCTCTCTCGGCCGCTCTGTCTGGGAGCCAGCCCGTCTGGAGGACAATGCGCCCTGGTCAGTCCTCTGCCCCACAGGAGTGGGGCCTGTCCCTGCAGAGCAAGGCCTGTGGAGTCCAGCTGGGCCTGAGACCCGGTGTGTCTAATTCTGGGGTGACCATTAGCAAGCCCTCTGGGTCACAGATCTAGCGCCAGGCACTCCAGGCAGCTTTGCTGGCAATACGATGGTATGGATCTCTGTCTGGGAGTGGTCCACATCCAGCTCCCACTGGGCTCTGGTCTCAGACAAGGCTGGTCCACGGGTCAGGAACACTAAAAAGTAGACAAAGTTAACAGATGCAGAGTGAGGCTTTGGTTGGGGCCCTAATGATGTGCTTCAGGCCTCGGGCAGCGAGCAAAGGGAGATGGGACTCCAGAAGAACCATCAGAGAGATGCAACAGTGCTGGCTGTGTAGATGGAAGAGAGGGCCACAAGCCAAGGAATAAAGGCTGCCTCTAGAAAAGGCATGGAAACAGACTCTCCCCTAGAGCCTCCAGAAGGAATGCAGCCCTGCTGATGCCTTGATTTTAGCCCTGTGAGATGACATTGAACTTCTAACGTACAGAACTGGAAAATAATAATTCATGTCATTCAAGGCACTAAGTTTGTGGTAATTTGTTACAGCAGCCATAGACAACCAATACCTGTTAACTCTTTAAAAGTGTAGCACATGAGCAAATAATTTAAAAGAAACCTCGCCCATTACTATGCTAAGGAGTTTGGATGTTACCTGTGGACCATTCCATCAGGAATTAGGAAGCAGGCAAGAGGTGGAACCACATCTGTGTATAAAATCATTCTGGAGGTAATGTGGAGGATGGGTTTGTGGGTAGAAAGTAGGGCTGCAGGAAGGAAGACCAGTGAGGCACCTGCTCAAAGGTCCAGATCAAAGATGACCAAGCCGGGGTTGGCACGGGATTAGAGGGAATGGAGTAGAGAGGGCTGATGGGGAGAGAAGTTTTGCAGGGAGGAGTATAAGGATTTGGTGACCCCCTGGATGCTGGTGACGAGGAAGGAGCTTCAATGACTCCAAAGTGTCCAAGTATGAGAATGGAGAAACAAGGTCTGAAAGAGAAGTAAATAGGTTGTGGATACACATTCTTTGTCTTGGACATGTTCATTCCAAGTGGAGATGTCCAGTGAGCAGTTGGAAGTGTGGATCCTGGGCTCGATGCAGATGGAGAGTTGGGGATGACACAGATGCAGCTGAAGCCTGGGTGTAGATGACAGAGAGCTTGTGGAGCGATCTGTCCACCAGGGACTCAACCCCAGGGAACTCCGAGGTTCAAGGGGCAAGTAAGCCAAGAGGAGTCTGAGAAACAAAGAACAGAAGAGTGATTAGGGAGGAGTGGAAAGAAGGGATTAGTGGGAGGGGAAAGTCACCTGCAGAGCCCTGTTCCGACTGTCATGGGAAGCCCCCTCTTCTACCAGACCTCCCTTTGCCCTGCCCGAGGTCCCAGGGGGCTCCCAGAGTTTATCACTCTGTCGTGGCACCTCGTCGGGCTTCTGCAGCCTCCCAAGCCCATCGTGAAGCTCAGGCTCCCCGGGTCTTCTCCCTTCCTCTCATTCCCTGTGCTGAGAACATGGACATGGTGCCCGCCCCCAACCCTACCCACTCCTGGATCTGAAACCAATCTCAGGGGTCCTGGCAGGCAATGAGAGAGAGGAAGGGTCTCCAGGCCCAGCCAAGAAGAGATTCTCAAGGGCCCTCCACACCTTGGAGTCTCCACTCCCCTTTAACTCTCTCTGACCCCAGGAGCCAACTTGTTATTGACCAGAGGCAGAGTAGCAAAAGAGTTGGGAGCTTGGGTTGCAACCCACCACTCCCTGGTTGCAGAACCTTGGCCAAGTCACTTAAGCCTCTCTGAGCTCAGTTTCCTCGTCTGTAACTTGGATAGTGGTATTACCCTATCTATGGTCCCCACCCTTCTGCAAGTTGGGTAATAGTACCTCACAGCGCTGTGAGAATTGCTGGATAATGCACAGAAAGCCCTTAGCACATGCCTGATACACAGCAAGTGCTCCTAAACATTAACTGTGGGCAACCTTAGTGATGAACAGGACAAAATCTGGTAACCGCCCTACTCCAGCCTTTCTCCAACAAGAGTGGGCACACATGTGCCTTATATTTGGGTACTTAAGAGGCCAGTCTGGTGCCCTTGTACCCTGTTCCAAAACTGTCTGCTCCTGAAGCACTTGCTTTCTATTCCTCCAGAATATTTTAGCAGTGCAATCTTCTCACTACCAAAAAAAAAAGAAAAAGAAAAGGAGTTCAGCCACCTGGAGAAGCTGCTACACTAGGTGTGGCCCTTTCTACCCTAAAGCACAGGCCGGGCTGCGGGGTCACAGGTAGCAGAGGCAGGTGAAGATCGAGAAGCATCCTTTGTCCTCTTTTAAGTTGGAAGCAACCAGAGCAAGTTTAGAGGCCGAGGGGAAGGAACTGCTGGAGAGGGAGGAGTTGAAGGTACAGGAGAGGCCAAGGAAGGGATGGACGAGAGCAGGGCCACCTCTCCCTCTGAGACCCTCCCAGAAGAGAGAGGGGCTGGCAGCTCATCCTCCGTGAGTGGGGGCCACGTCACCTGCTGAGAGCAGTGAGGGGAGACTCCGCGGGAGCTCAAGGAGCTCGAAGGAGTTTGAAATGCTGCCATGAGGAATCAAGCAGGAAGACAACCACAGCTGGGCATGAGGCCTGGCTGACTCTTTGGTGGGAGGCGTGGGGGGTAACTGCCGGCGTCTGAGCCCTGGTCACCGGGACCTCTGGTGCTTCCCACAGCCCCAAGACCCCTCACGTTTAACAAAGCTAGCCTTTTCCATTTTTCCAAGTCTCATTTTAAACATCTGAGTGGGTAAAGCTTTAAAATGGAAATATAGCATTACATAAAAACGGCATTACAGCTTTATTATTTGAAAGATCAAAACGTAAATGCACTTACAATAAAGCATTTGAAAGGCTATTCTCATTACAATAACATGTTTTCATACTCTCCTTAAGACAGAGAACTTTCTTGCACGTGCATTACGTGTTGCATCAACATACAAACAGTATGTGGAAAAGACAACACGCACATCCCACAGAGAGGTGTCTCTCCTGGCACACGTGGTCAGCCTTCCTCGTTGCCATCATCATTCTGGTTTGCACATCTTGATTTCTGTCTCCAAGTCCAGGCCTCGGGACACCTTCCTGGCATTTCGCCGTACACATACAGTGAAGTTGGGCAGGACAGAGAATTCCATTCCTACTAAGGGAATCAGCACCTCGATTTCCTTGAACAGCCCCCTGCGGCTCAGGGCCGGCTGGCTGTGTGCTCTCCTGGAGGGGTCACCTCCCACCCCCACCCCGCCTCTCCCACATCTTTCTCAGCAGCAAGGGGACAGGCATCTGGACAGGATGGCCCAGCAGGAGCTCAGCGCGGAGGGCAGGGGCGGTCTCCAGGCTCTTGCAAATGTGGACTGCGGCTGTTTGTGCTTCTGAGCAAACTCTCCCCCTGCTGACCCCAGTGTCCAATAAAAGCTGCAGAGGGAAAAAGGCCTGCTAATGACCCTTGTCACTCCGCTCCGGGCCTCCCACCCAGCAAGAGCGCAAGACACGGTAACGCCACATACTTTGATTATAAATAGGCCTTGTCGCTAATGTTAATGTTTGCATAAAACAATTAACAAAATACATCAGCATGAAATTTCTTTTTAAATACCCAACAAAACCCACATATTTTAAAATAGTCAGCCAGAGGACAAAGTTCATCAATTGTTCTGACGTCCTGCTGAGTGCCTCTATTTTCTAGCAGCTCAGCTGGTCTCTCAACGCCCCTGGGAGCTTAGAAATAGAAGACTCTATAATGTCAACAGGCGGACGTGTGGACAGTAAAATATAGATGGGAAAAGTTTAGCTTCATAATGATTTAAGCAACACAAATAACTATGAAGTTTCATTGACCATCCCCAGTAAATTGACAAAATCCAATTAACAGCAGTGAAGAGCTGATTATCAGTGGAAAAGGACAAAGGATACTTCGGACACGTCTGGTGATATTGCAAATCAGTGTAGCTTTTGGGGGGAGCACAGTCATGCAGTAACCATAAAACTCTGACCCAGCCATTCTACCTCTGGAAAGTGGTAGTGAGGACAAAGGTGGGAAAAGAAAATTTTGTGCAACGAAGTTCCCTAAAGTGTCTCTCTATACGAGGAGGACATTTAAAACAATTCTTAGCAAGCCACAACACTCAGGTACACCGAGGGGTTCCATGTGGCCACCATGAGCTATATTCATACATGGAATTTTACACATGAAATAATAAGTGATAGTAAAGGGAGACTGCAATCGAATCAATATATAACTTGCAATAGATGAAAACATGTACAGGGACACACACATCATATCAGGCATGAATTAAGAATGATATAAATAATTGGTATTAAGAGATTTTTGTCATCGATGTTGTTGTAAAGTTGAGTCCAAAACAAAATTTAAATTTACAAAAAAAGAAAGAGTGACACCTAGCTCTGTATGGATGCTGAGCAGCACCCATGGCAAGTGCCGTGGGCCCAGGGCAGGGGGTAGCTCAGACCCTCAGGCATTGCCAAACGTGTGATGGTTGGGGGATGGGAGATAAAATGACCTGGGTCAAGGACCACTGGAGTAAGTGGTAAATAGCCATCAACTCTCCAGCTTAGCTATGGGCAGCGGCGGGCAGGGAGTGTGAGGGTTCTGGGGAGCCAGGGATGTGTGCCCCTCTAAGGAGGCCGTCCCTATCCCGTTAGAAACCCAGGATGACACAGTCTGATTTTTTTTTCTCATTAGCAACCATTTCCAAGTTAAAGTGCTTTGTGCAGTCTGAGCCCCATGTCTGTGGGCTACACAGGGGTGGGCCAGCAAATTATTTCTCTAAAGGGCCAGATGTAGGAGAAACTCTGTCACAACTACTCAGTTCTGTCTGTGTGCGGGTAGCAGCTGTGGGAGACACATAAAGGATGGCATGGCTGTGTTCCAATTAGGCTTCACCGGTAGACACTGAAATTGGAATTCTATGGAATTTTCACATCTCATTAAACGTTATTCTTCCTTTCATTTCGTTTTCAAGCCTTTCAAAATGTCAGGATCATTTCTGGCTCATGGACCCACAGAAACAGGGCCCAGACTGGGCCTGAGGGCTGGCTGGCTGAGCCCTGGGCTGAAACGTGCCTGCAGCGGCAGCAGTAAGTAGGGGCCGGTGGAGAGCAGGGTGGGAGGGTGCGGGGGTGCGGGCGGGTGCGCGCCCCGCAGACCGCACAGGCTTTCCCCCGCACGAGGTAGGAGCGGCCTGGGGATGGCTGGGGCCCTTTTCAAACCGCACCCCTCCCCACCCGGACCCGCCCCCCACCTGGTGCTTTTACTGTGTGTTTTACTGCAGCCACCTGAGAAAGAATGAAGGTATCATCTATCTTTTTTAACCACAGATTGGCTTCTCTGCCATTCTTTAACATTTTTTCCCCTGATATTATTGTAAAAGAAAGGCTACTGATAGGGCACTAACGTAGCTGTTTGCATGGTTCCCAGAGCCCTAGAAAACTCTAACGGGAATTTTATCAGTTTTTAATGACCTTGCTAAAACACAAGTTTTCCTGTTTGTGTCCTCTCAACGTCTCTCTGACAGTAACAGAGAAAACGCAGATGGCCTTCTCCAGGCACAGAGGCAGCACAGGACACTGGGAGTGGGGACGGTTCATGACTTGATTCCAGGAGAGGAAGGGTCACCACTGCCTTCTTTTAGGCCATGCCCTGTGATCTGCTCTGCAGAGCTAAGTGTGTGGCCTGCAGAATGCGCTTCTGGGCTTCCTGCTCCTCTTACTGGCAGGAGATGCTGACTCCTATGAAACTATCTTGGACCATCTAGAACAAAACAGAGGGCCCCGATTTCCCTAGCCCTCAAAGGTAGCAAAAGTAAATTTGGAAATCATACAAGCGGGGCTGATGGGAAGGGGAGAAAGGAATAAAAAGAAAAGAAACAAGAAATAGGAAAAAAAAGGGAAGTGTTACAAAGATGAGAAGCTGCTGCGAGTCGTGGAAAAAAAGCAGAAGACAGGAGGCAAGAAGGAAAGTGAGAGAAGGGAAGAAGAAATGAAAAGAGGAAGGGCCAGGGTGTGGTATTTGCAAACTATTCATTCAGGCTTTAATGAATAATTAAGGGGAGGAGAGAAGAGGGTAACATCTTCATCTCTGAAACCCACTCACAGAAGCCATCTGTGACCTTTTCTTTCTCCCCAGCCATCAGATTCTTGGACGTTAGGTTCAAAATCCTCACCCAGATGTGAGAGAAACAGGATTAGAGGGGCTCACTCCGGCCCTCCCCGTCCCTCAGCTGGAGGTGGCAGAGGATCACAGGAGGGAGGGAGGGGTTTTGGGGCACCAAGCTAGGACCTCCTGTGAGTTCACAAATCAGAGGCAGGCAGAAAGGGTCCCGTCTGGAACTCTGGGGGACTGGCGGCTCATAGAAGTGCCCACATCTCAACAGTCGGGGGTGGGGGAGGTATCAGGGCAGAGAGAACCCACCACAGCCGGGAGCCCATGTATCCCCTTCATTTGGTCCCTTTCCACTTCCAGGACACAGGTTCCCCAGAGCCCTGCTCCAGGCCCTCGTTATTCCTTGATTTATCAGTAGTTGCTGTTCTGTAAACTAAGAGTGACGAATTTGGGGGGTGGGAGGGTGCTACAGATGCTGGAGATTTAACGAGGAGAGAGCTTTGGGAAAGCATCCCCCCTGCTTGTGCCTGTGATAAGGATGCAGCAATTGGCTGAGGGTAGTGGCAGGTGACGGGGTGGCGGGGAGGCACATCCCTGCCCAGTGCTGGGCAGCAGACTCCATGCTGCTCCCCTGAACATCCACTGGCGTTCAGAGCCAGTCCCAGGGTGGATGGGGCACAAAATCCCAAGTGAGACCGAGTTAAAAACCTGAGGCGATGCAAATCATTGCACTGGGCCATGGCTACTTCAAAAGGCCAGGGGCTCGGGCCAGAAATTAATTTTAGTTCTAGAAAAGTAAAGTGATGGTTTTGCACACCTGAGTCGGTGGCTTGTGAAGTTTGTGCCCGCTACACAAGCACTGACTTCTCAAGCACTCTTAGGAAAATTACTGTCAGCCTTTCTTTCTGGAAAATGCTGGACTCACTGCGCCCCGCTGCCCCCATCTCACCAGGCTCTCAGCAACCTCCCCTGATGGCCAGGTGAGTCTTAGCCACACGTCAGGAAGTCATGTGATGTCACTGTGCTCAGGGTGGGAGCCCAGTGCCAGCCATAAGTCCCCAGGTATCTGCCATTAGCACTTGGGCTAAAGGCTCCAGTCATGGTTGCAAGCCCTGGGCTTTGCTGCGAAGGCAGAGGAGTCCTGGTGTTGGAGCAGCACAGGTGCTAAGCATTCCATGTTCCCAGGGCCTGCTCAGCTGCTTCTGGGAAGAGGCCTTTGAAGGGTGTGTTCAGTAAACAGTCCTGGGCTCTGAGCCAGTGTGAGGGGACAGAGTCCCTGTAAAAAGCTGCTGCAGTCTTCGGTATCTTTCTATTCCCAGGCTTGCGTCCAAGATAGAGGGGCAGCGACGGCCTCCAGGAACTGTCTGCAGGGCTGGGCAGTGGCCTGGACAGTGGTGTGGACCTGCCAGCCTGGCGAGAGTCCATTCCCCAGCGCGCTGCCAAGGCCCTCCCTCGTTCCTCCATCCCCAGCCATGCAGTGGACCAAGGGCAAGAGCCCTGGGTGGGGGTTTTGCTACAGACACTTGTTTAATGAGGGTAATGAGGCATTTCAGGCACACCATCAGGAGGGCCACACCACCTCCTACCCCTATGTTGAGAGAGAGACTTAATCTCTAAAGTGGTGTCAGTGCTACCTCAGAGGTGTAGCCTTGGAGCCAAGCAGGTCAAGGTGGAGGGAGAGAGCCTCCCCTCCTGCCAGACCACCCAAGTGCCAACTAAGCAACTGTCCTTTGGCAACAGGGAAATTCTCTCTTGGAGCTGTGAGGAGTGGCCCCAGCAAAGACTGTGCCCATGGCCCAATTCCTCAGGAAGGCCAGATATGTCCACCTCTGGTGTCCACTGTCCCTCCAAGTCAATCTGTCAGAGGCCTTAGCAAGAGCTTGTTATCTGAACAAAAGATAATGAATTGCTTTTCCTCTGCGAAGTGCTCGGGCTGATCACCATCCTTTCAATCTTTATTTTTAATTAATTAATTAATTAATTAATTAATTAATGTTTGGCTGTGTTGGGTCTTCGTTGCTGCGCACAGTCTTTCTCTAGTTGCGGAGAGCGGGGGCTACTCTTCATTACAGTGCACAGGCTTCTCATTGCTGTGGCTTCTCTTGTTGCAGAGCACGGCCTCTAGGCATGTGGACTTCAGTAGTTGTGGCATGCGGGCTCAGTAGTTGTGTCGCAGGCTTAGTTGCTCCACGGCATGTGGAATCCTCCCAGACCAGGGCTTGAACCTGTGTCCCCCGCATTGACAGGCGGATTCTTAAGCACTGTGCCACCAGGGAAGTCCATCAACCTTTCTTCTCAAGCAAGCTACACGTTTGGGCCAACCAAGCTCAACGAGTCACTCGGGGGTGTGTGAGACTTTCTCTAACACAAGCGAAATGGGGAGATGCCAAGGAAGCTTTTGTAGCCAAGTCTTCTCTCTGCGAGTCACGCACACTGAGATGTAGGGGGATTCAAGCCATGGCGGCATTTAGACTTCTCTTTGGGTTTGGTCTAGAAGTTTTTCAGACATGAGATAGTCTCTGGTTGTCACTGAATTTTTCAAGTATGGGTTTGGTGCTCCTTCCCCACAGAGATGGTCTGGCCCTAAACCTTGGGTAGGAGGGAGAGGATGCTCTTTGGCTTCTGAGCAGATCCCCTCTGGTGTTCCAGACGCAGGTGTTGCGATTCTCTTGGTGGAATATCGACTGAAACTGCGGGACAATAAGTCCCATATGGGGAGGTCATGTACTCATTCTTTTCCCCTCCCAATATATTTTCCTGACGCTTTTCAGGTTCCTCTGTGGAAACCACTTCCAGAAAATTATCAAAATTTACCACCAACCTGTCAATAAGGTCACTGGGGGCCGAACATGGTTTTAGAATCCCATCTTCTTCTGTGTTCACAGAGTCATCAAACTCCTTCAGATTTAGCTTATCCTGGAAAAGAGAAAGGGACACCCCAATGGTCATTTGGTGCCCACATATGATGTAGCCAAAAGCTATTAGGCTTGGGACACCCAAAGCCCCACCTCTGGACCAGCCCCCCTCATTCCTCTTAGAGGCCAGAAGTGGTGCCCTTCCATGGGAGCTTAGCAAGAGTGGTCCATTTCCTGAGAAGAATGCAGTGTATTCAAACAATTTCTTCTTCTAGAGAGCTCAAGGCTATTTTCCATATAATCTATATGCTCATAAAATCCCAGTGAAGATGGAAGCATCAAAATTAGAATTATCATAAAGACAAATAACTTGCCCAACATCACCAGAAAATCAAAGGTGGCCTCCTGGTGGGGGTGGTATCCAACATCTTTGTATCCCCAGAGCCTAGCTCACTGTCTGGCATAGAGTGAGTGATTAATAAGTGACTGCTACAGAGGCCAGACCTACAGATGATTCAAAAAACATTTTAGGGCTTCCCTGGTGGCGCAGTGGTTGAGAATCCACCTGCCGATGCAGGGGACACGGGTTCGTGCCCCGGTCCGGGAAGATCCCACATGCCGTGGAGCGGCTGGGTCCGTGAGCCATGGCCGCTGAGCCTGCACTTCTGGAGCCTGCGCTCCGCAACGGGAGAGGCCACAACAGTGAGAGGCCCGCATACCAAAAAAAAAAAAGAAAAAAAAGAAAAAACCAAAAAATATTTTAGACATCATACAAGACTGCCTATGAATTAGTTTACTCTCTTAAGAACTTTTGGTAAGTAGGAAATTAAATAAGGTAACACACGAATGATAAAGGAGAGAAGAAAATAGAAACAACCAAAATTTAATTAAATAAATAATAAAAATAATTTTAATGTCCATGATAAAAAGAGACTTCTGAGTTGAAACAGGGGCTAATATTAAAAATTCCTTATCAAGGAATACTGGAAACAGTCTTTCAATAACAAGGATTTAAAGGTAATATTTGATTGGGCTTCTTTCTACTTAACTGGGAAATTAAACCTTAAAATTTCAGAAGAGTTTTCAATTTTAAAATGTATGAAAATGGGAGGTTTCTATTATGGATAACTCCCTAGAAAACCCCATTGCCAAAATCTCTAATCTGAGAAAAACAATTTGATGCAGGCTGCCCCAGCCTTTGGACAGAAATGCACATTAGCGGCCCCTCCAGTCCCCAGGTGGTCTCTAGATTAACTTGCTCTTGGCTGCTTTTTAAATGGTCTCCAATCTTACAGCTGGGTTCTCCTGCTTTCTAATTAGACAGTCAGGTCCTTAAGGGTAGGGCCAGTGTCTCTTCCGTGGCACCCTTTATAGGACCAGTTTTATGCCCAGCAAACACTGGGTCCTATGAGCCTGGTAAAGCCCTTTCCTCTTGTCCAAAGAATGAGGTCAAAGTCATTCCAGGAAGGCTGATTCCACCTGTCCTGCCAGCCATTCCCTGGGACTTTTTAACCTCGAGTTCTCTTTATGTGAACTCTATGCAAACCTCAGTCCATCACCCTGTCCACCTCCCACAACCAGCCTGCTCAACAATCTCCTTAACAAAAACAGGAGTGTTTACCTTGAAATCATCTCCATGCCACGTGGCTATACTGCTTTCAGCAGGGTTGGGGACATTGGGCCAACATAGGTGCTTTAATCTGCTAATAAGAGATAAGATTTTAAAACAGGAAGTGAGTCTGAGAAGCATTTTACTTCTACTGCATGGCCAAGCCAAAAGAGCAGGGCTTCGATGCAGGGAATTGTATGGCTCCCTATTGAATAAGGGCAAGCTCACAGCCTCCTGACAGAAACTGGGAAAGCAAAGTACTTTGGGGAGTGAAATTGCAAGTCAACTATGGGACTTGACGGGAGGAGACCTTTCCCCAGGCAAAGCTTTTCTTACTCTTCCCCGCTCTCCCACCCCTGCATCTCCACCCCCTGGTCCTGATGACGGAAATCACACCATCACAGAGCCATTTCCTTGAGATTTATTCCCCACGAAAGGTAACACCCTAAGCCTTAACAAGAAGCCCACACTTCAGAGCAGTGATTCTCAAAGTGTGGTCCCAACCAGCAGCATCAGTACCACCTGGGAGCTCGTCAGATGTGCAAAATGTACGAGAATGTGTGCTGATGATTCGCTTACAACCCAAAGCTGGGAACTGAGGTTGACATTAGCTTGGCCATAACTAAGCACAGCTGCTTGGCAGAGAAGGCCCATGACTGTGTAACTTTGGAGAGAGTGGTCTAATGGGGAGAGAGCCCTTGACCCTCAGGGTAGAATGAGGCTTTCTGGGGAGAGAAAGCACAAGACCCTGAAGACAAGCTTCCTTCCCTACAGTGGCCAGAGCAGGCAGGACAAATGGCCCTCAAAGAGCCCTCCGACGCTGCGCCACAAGCAAGGGCCCGCCTGTGCTGGGCATACTCTGGCCAGTGCTCTAACTCCATGGGCACCCTGCTCCCTGCTCTGCCTGGGAGAGAGGCTGGTGGCCTTGAGGGCCCTTGCTGCTGCCACGGGTCCCCTCTAGACACACAGAGAGAGGATCTTCTCCCCAACTCTAGTCTCAGATGCCAAACACAGCAGACAAAGCCTGTGGGGCAGCTGGCACTTCCCTGGCTTCAAAAAGTCCTAGGCCCGGTGCACAGCGCTGTCGGGGGTACAAGTCCTCCTGTTTGGTTAGAATTCTGATGTGCCACAGTGTAAGGCATACAATAAATTCAATAAATATGTATCAACTCAATAAAAGAATGGACACCCCTTAATGGCAGTGTGCCCTCTTCCACCCATGGTGTCTTCCACCCCCGATTTTGAGGGCCCACACTTGTCTACAAACTCACTTGGGTTTTTTGAGATCATATGCCACCGTCAGGACAATGAGAATAAGAAGGCCCCCTCCAACCAGAGAAGTTATAACGAAAATCTCAAAGACGCCTTTGAGAAAAGGAGAACAAAAGTCAGTATCAGGTTGAGCCCCTTACTTTCTTGACAAAAATCAAAGATTAATGTTTTCTTCCAGTAGCTTCAGCAACATATAACCTAAACATTTTCTTTCAATTTAATTCAAATTCATTCAATTTCTCTTCTCCCTGAATAATACTGACAGAAATTGTGTTCCCCAGGTTCATCCTCCAACTTCATTCATCTCGGGCTTCCCTGGTGGCGCAGTGGTTGAGAATCCGCCTGCCGATGCAGGGGACACGGGTTCGTGCCCCGGTCCGGGAAGATCCCACATGCCGCGGAGCGGCTGGGCCCTTGAGCCGTGGCCGCTGAGCCTGCGCGTCCGGAGCCTGTGCTCCGCAACGGGAGAGGCCACAGCAGTGAGAGGCCCGCGTACCACACACACACCACACAGAAAACGTGATTTTAAAAGATTTTAAAGAGCAATATCAAAAAGAACTCCCAAAAGACAATGTTAGTCAATAAAAACAGAACATGTTTTCTGGGTAAAAACACATGCTTTACTCACATTTTCCAGAACCATAAGCTATTTGTATTCTTTTGGATGTGTGATGAACAGGAGAATTTCAAGAATACTTTGACTATTTATAGTTTTATTGAAAATTTTGCAATGTTCCTTCACTTTTAAGCTTCATTTTTTAAAAAAAGTGTTAGTATATCCTTAAAATCAAACCTCTGTCATTCAAAGACAGAGATTTCTGTTTCTCCCATTCTCCTTCCTTCTTTCTTCTTCATCTCCCTCTTCAGCCTGTCTTCTTTCCCTCTTGAATATTCCCCATAACCATCGTATGAATCACATTATATTTTACATTATTGCTGTATTTATTAAATTTTTCTTGCTCCCATTTTTTAATATAAAAGCTGATTAGTAGAACATATTATACACTTTTTTACTCAAAAAACTCCACAAAAAATGAGGTTAAGTGGGCCAATGGTGCTTGATCAACCAAGGTTTTCCCTTGCTTGACACACAGGGACTGGTGACTATGAACTTGGGGATAGCCTTGAGGTGAGAGCTGGTTTGGAGTGACGGTGAAGTTGGCATTAACGTGATCCCTCCTCCCTAAGAAGATTCGGGGCTACCCAGGAAGAAGCAAAATGACCCATCTTTCCAAATTCAGCTCTCAATTTTCCTGCTCTCCCTCCACCCTCCTCACCCATATGCTTTCCAGGAAGGCCAGTGAGTCAGAGAGCAAATGGTTCTTCTCACTTCTCCCTTTCATTTGCCTTCCCCCTGCCTTAGGGAAACACCATCTGTGACTAGCCTAAAGGAAATGCCAAGGAGACATTCTCAGGGATTGAAGGAGTACTCACTAACTGACAATGTCTTGAAGTTTATCCTGGTGCCACTAGTTCCCCCAGCACTGGTGCTGGCCATGACCTGAGCAGTGTAAGAAGTCTTTCTTGGCAGGGACTCCAGGCTATACTGCAGGATGCTGGAGTTGACTGTCTTGGCTAAAGGAAAAATATAAAAGTCAAACACCACAGCCAAACCCAAGTGAAAACTGTGCTTTAGTGGCACTGAAATAAAAGCATTGGAACCTGGGCTTCCAAGCTTGGCCACCTCATAACCCAATCTCTCTATTCATGCTCTGATTAAAATCAGCCTATCAAGATGGATCAAAGACCTAAATATAAGAGTTAAATCTATACGATGCTTAGAAAACATAGGATAAATCTATATGTCCTTGAATTTGGCAATGATTTCTTCAATATGACACCAAACACACAAGCAGCAAAAAGATTAAACTGAACTTCATCAAAATTAAAAGTTGTTGTGCATCAAAAGACATTATCAAGAGAGTGAAAAAACAACTTACAGAATGAGAAAATATTTGCAAATCATATATTTGATAAGGAATTTATATCCAGAATATGTTAAAAAAAAAAACAAATCTCTAACAACTCAACAACCGGAAGAGAAACAACCCAATTTAAAAATGGCAGAGTCTGAAAAGACTTTCTCCAAAGGAGATACACAAATGGCCAAAGAGCAAGTGCAAAGATGCTCTACATCATTAGTTATTAAGGAAGTACAAATCAAAACCACACTGAAGTTAAAAAGAAAAAAAACCACATTGAAATAGCACTTTACACCCACTAGGATAGCCACAATTTTTTTAAATGGAAAATATCAAGTGTTGGTAAAGATGTGGAGAAATCAGAATTCTCATATATTGCTGGTAGAAATGTAAATTGGTATAGCTGCTATGGAAAAGAGTTTGGTGGTTCCTAAATAAGTTAAACTAGAATTACCATATGAGCCAGCAATTCTACTCCTAGTAATATACCCCAAAGAATAAAAAGCAGAGATTCAAACAGATAGTTGTACACCAATGTTCATAGCAGCATTAATCACACTGTCTAAAAGATGAAAACAACCCAAATGTCCCATCAACTGATGAATGGATAAACAAAATGTTTATCCATATAATAGAAAATTATTTAGCCATGAAAAGGAATGAGGTGCTAATACATACTATCACATGGATGAACTTTGAACCCATTATGCTAAGTGAAAGAAGCCAGGCAAAAAAAGGCCACATATTGTATGATTCTGTTTATATGAAATATCCAGAATAGGTAAATCCATAGAAACAAAAAGCAATTTTGTGGTTGCCAGGGACTGTGGGACAAGGGTAAGGTAGTGACTGAATGGGTACAGGGTTTCTATCTGGGGTGGAAATAGGTAGTGGTAATGGTTGCACAACATTATGGTTGTACTTAATGCCACTAAATTGTACACTTTCAAATGTTTAAAGTGGTAAGTTTTGTGCTATATGTATTTTACTGTAACAACAACAATTAGCCTAAACGGGAATCCAAGCCTAGCCCAGAATTTAGGATGTTAGGCAATATTGTAGACGCAAGAAAAAGGCAGTGGACAGTAGGAGTCATGGTAAAGGGTCCTGCACTGAAGTAAGTGCCACCAAACAGGGTCTGTCCCCCTCCAGCCTTTAATCCAGGTTTTGCCCCACTCTGGAATAAAGGTCAAGAAGCTCCCAGAAGGCCCACCTGTTCACGGCCTGACAGGCACAAACTATATCAAGCCCTCTGGTTCCTACAGGACTCTCAGGTACAGTCATTTCACTCTCACTTGACTCTAAAAATCTCAAGCGGTGGGTGCCCTTGGCCCCATTTTCAGAGAAGCTCAAAGAAGCTGAGTGATTCCTGCAAGGTGGCAGGGCACCAGCCATGGGAGTCACCCCTATAGCAGGTCTATCCATAGCATCTATCTGGGGCTTGGGGTTCTTTCAACTCATCTATAAGCTCACTTACAGAATTCCTTTCCATCTTCAGCTTGGTAAAATATGGTACAGTTGTTGACGAAACCATTTCTCTGACTCTTGGGACTCCTTCCATGTAATTGTGACCGTCTCCACGCCAATGTTCTCCGCCTTTGTCATGGGACCTGCTGATGGACCTTTATAGGAGAGGGAGATAAATAACAAACACCGAATTACACACCAGCAGATCCTCGCCCCACAAAATCTCTGGCCAGTCCTCAGACTGTAATCAGTGCTGGGAGTGGGAGGTGGGGGCAGAGGAGGGAACTTATGGATCAGTTTGTCTGAGAAAATTGTTGTCTAGAATCATCCATCTTGAACAGGAAGGGAAGCAGTGTCAAAGACCAGAGAACAAGACCTCTCACTCTGATTTGGAACCCAGCTCTTTCACTCACACCTGTAATAGCTATTATCAAACAATTAAAGAGTATGCCTCCATGGGCTACCTCTGAGTGACAGGATATATTTCCTAAGGTTGAATCTGGAAGATGTTAACTTTCAAAAAGATAAAGTCTGAGTGGTTTGCCAATAAAACCTGGCTTATCACTACACAATTAAAAATAATTTTTTAGCATCTCCAAGTTACGAATAATTCTTAGGGTCCCTAACTTGGTCTTAGCTAAATGTTGTTTCTGCTTACAGCACTATTTGCACTAAGTTTCTCTGTGACTTTGGGCAAGTTTTTTCACCTCTCTGAGCCTCAATTTTCCATTTGTGAGATGAAGGGCTTGGACTTGATGATCTCTGATGTCTACTCCAGCTTTAAAATTCAGTGAATCCAGGGACTTCCCTGGTGGTCCAGTAGTTGAGACTCCACGCTTCCAATGCAGGGGGCGCAGGTTCGATCCCTGGTCGGGGAGCTAAGATCCCACATGCAGCAAAACGCAGCAAAAAAAAAAAATTGAGTAAATCCATACCGTGACCACAACTGGGTCAAACATACATAGCTTACTACGAGCTAAGGTGCAGCACGGATGGGCACTAAAGCAACTGTTAACAAGCTATAGGCCTTCACAGCCTTGTGTAAATGTTGGACAGACCCCAGTGTTTCCTTTCCTCAACAGAAACTTGTCCATACGTACCACCTTCTTTGACATAAGCCTGGATAGAATATGGCTCACCCACTCGGTCTTGCAACATTGGATACACAGAGATGTTATAGCAGCAGAAAGGTTTTAGTTCATCTGTGGAAAAAGGGGAGGGAGGAGAGAGAGAGAGGGAAGGTGGGGGAGGGAGGGAGACGGAGAGGAAAGGAGAGGGAGAAAGAGAGGGGGGAGAGAGAGAGTGGGGGGAGAGAGAGAAGTAAGCATTAGGTGCAGAGCATGGCATAGAAGACGGAAAGCTAGACTAAGACTTATGGCCTATGACTTAAAGAAGATATTTTATTTTTCTATAGTTTCCACATATGGAAAATAAGGAAGTTAGGTTGGACGGTCTCTAATGTCTATTCCAGTTCTAACATTTTAAAATTAATTCTTAGAACTAAACCTGCACCACTCTGACAAAATGACAGAGCCACCCAGGAGGGGAGAAGTAAGAGCTCCAGTCTCTCCTCCATCACTGATTTTGTTACATGATCTGGGGGCACTACAGAATAAACTTAACCCATCTTTCAATAGCATATCACCCTAGAGAACTCAGGTACCATAAAACTGTAGCTCTTCTGTCTGCTTCCCTACATTAGCATAACTCTTCATATGGATGCTATTAAGTATTAAGAAATGGTTGGACTGATAGGACTGGGAGAGTAAAGCCTCACTAATGTGTCTTACGCGGAACAGGGGCTTTCTTGAAAAGAAGGCTATTCCCTGTATCCATCACCTGGGGAAGGGGCCTAGATCTTAAACAGGCAACCAGAACTGAAGGAGGTACCCTGGGTGGGACAGATGGGTTACAAACTCTGGTGTTATCCACATGATCAAGATATCTGGGAAGAGCTCTCTGATGGTGGGTGTCAAGATAGTGTTTTCCACCTGGAAACACGCCAGCCGCCTGGCCTGATACCCATGGCTTCCTATTCTAGTATTGCTAGGAAATGCCAAGAAGTACACTACCTTAAGCTTGCCCTAGCTTGTCAAATTCTGTTACTTACATTTACAGCTTTGAAGTCAAAGTTAAGGATTTAAAAACTGATGAAAATGAAACTGAATCCTACACAGAGGGAATTTGTGGGCTCCGCACTGGCTACCCTGCTGGATTGTCCAGTTTCTGGTCTGGGACACAGATTCCCAGGAAGTGGTCGAGGACTCTGAGTCCAAATCTGGGACCCGCTCAGTCATCCATGTATCCACCTCCAGAGCAGAGCTTTGCCACTCCACGACCAGCTGGTCCTGAGTGAAGCAGGTGTACATGGCCTTGATGCACTGAAATGCTGAGAGGAGAAAAGAGGACTGCTTCACAACACCCAACTCATCCTCCAAATGCACCAACAACATTAACATCCATTCATTGCCCAAAGTGTAAAGAAGGTCAAAGTTCAGGATCCCCACTGCAGCCTTCCCCTGTGATACTGTTTTTACTGCTTTTATTGTGTCCCTTTTCCTTACCCTCAATATATGATGAAATGTCTTCTTCATGTTTTGTTATCTTCCCCAATTTTACCTATTTTCAGCAAAGAATCTTACTAGAAGGGTGATGACTAAGATGACTTACAGGGTAGCTCTGATGTCTCTGCAAGTCAAAAGGAAAGCAAGCCTGAGATAAAGAATGAATCTCTAAAGGTAGAATTTCAGGCACCTGTAATTCTGTGGCTGGGAAGCTGGAAGGTGGTGACCCTAAAATCATACCAGGGAGATGGTTTCAAATTTCAATTGTCTAGGCTGGCGCTATACAACCTGGCTACGGAGTCCTATCCTCAAGGTAGAAAGAATTGTGTCTGTAGCAGAAAGATACATCCATCCAAAGCACCTAGGTGTGGACCAATATGTAAATGACTACGTTTTCTGCAGGCCTAGCAAAAAACGCAGGTGGGGAAACAGTCCACAGGGCTCCTTTAATAGAAAAGTTGAACACGTGGCTTCAAATCCCTTACCTGGGATTTAATCAAATCAGAGAGCTCCCTTATTGAAAATGTTCTGAATACACAGAAGAGAGGACTAGTGGAGGTGTGGGGAAGCAGGGAAGGAGGGCATGAAGGAGTGGGGCTCAGAAGACCACAGCGTGTGGCTCTTCCCTTCATCTACTCCTCACCACCTACAACACATCTGAGCCTACAAAATTGGAATCCACAGGAAGTATGTTTAAATGAACATCAAAGATGGTCCTGGATGAGGGCAGAAGAGGAGACGGAGTCCCTCAAAATAACCAAAATTCCTCTTGAAGCTGGAAGCCTAGGCAAGGGTAGAGATTTGATGTAGGGGGCCGGGGGCTACTGAATTCTGCTATTTCTATGCAGCAAGCCCCGGTGGGGGTGTGTGTGTATTTAGGAGCTTCTGTTCCTGAAGGCCACAGTTGGTGGATCCTTTCCCCAAACCAGGCCTTTATGAGAGACTCCAGCTTCTGGTTTAGAAGTAAGGCCAGAGAATTTGTCTACCTGAAAGGGTAGCTCTGAGGAAGAGCAACTGAGGCATGGGGAAAATGTGAAGCTGGAGGAGGGGCAAGGAGCACAGAGCCAGGAAATCAACCCCACCTAAGCCTTAGGGCTCCTGCTTTCTCCTCCCTGCCCTCCCCTGCTCATAGCCTCTAAGCAGCCTTAGTCACTGTTCCAGTCAGGCTGAAAGTCAGTACTTGGGCATTGGAACCTTACCCAGCCTCTTGGAGCAGAGAATGTTACTGCTCCCTGATCCCCTCAGATGCTTTCTTGCTGTTTTTATACGTCACCTGGTTGGGATAACTTTGAGATGTATCTTACACTTCAGAGTCCCCTGCCGGATCAGGCTGGAACCACCCTCCCCGGGACTGTCAATTCAGATGACACTTATTATGGGATGAATTCTGTCCCCGCCCCAAAAGATATCCTTAGTACCTCAGAATGTAACCTGATTTAGAAATCAGGTGAGTAGTTAAAATATGATGGGGGCCCTTAACCCAATATGACTAGTCTCCTTACTAAAGTGGAATTTGGATGCAGAGACAGAGGACACACAAGAAGCTGGCCATGTTAAAAATGAGTCAGAGATTGGAATTATGCTGCTCTAAGCCAAGGAAAGCCTGAGGCTTCTAGAAGCTGGAATAAGTAAGGAAGCATCCTCCCTGAGAAGCTTTTGAGGGAGCATGGCCCTGCCAACACCTTGTTTTCAGACTTCTAGCCTGCAGAACGATGAGGCAATGAGTTTCTGTTGTTTGAAGTCACCCAGTCTATGCTGCTTTGTTGGGAAGATCTAGGAAAATCAATCCGCACCTTTGGCTCGGCCCCCTCTTCCTCCCCTTCTTTGGTCTTGCTTCCTCCACTTCCTTTTCTGGTCTCTCTAGAGGAGTTTTCTTAGTAAACCACCTGCACCCAAATCCTGACTTGAAGACAGGAGTGAGTGTTGGCTGCTAACCCCACACTCCTTCTCTTAACCAACACTGGGGCTCTGAGGAGGAGAAGTCAGGTTGAAAGACGAAACAAGCCCAGGCTCTGGACCACAAGTGGGTGTAGAATCAAGTCATGAGTCAGCCTTGTAAGACGAAAGGGCCTGGGCAGCATTAAGGGTGCTGAAAGAAAAGTTTCCACATCACCATTCTACTGAATGTCAACTAACTGCCTCCATCGCTCGACAAGAACTTTTTGAGCAATTTCTCCCAATACAATATACCCCTGGGTGTGGTAGGAATACAGATCCCTCCAGGGAAAAGAGGAAAGGGATTTTGACCAAAAACACTATGAATTTTTTTGTGATTTGCATGAAGGCAGTCACCCTGGGCCTATCAAATACCGTTCTCAGAAGCTGGTAGTGTCTCACCTTTGCCAGCCATCCTAGCCCGACCTGAACTCTACCTCAACTCAAGTCCCAACCTCCTCCTCAGCCCCTCATCACACAACTGGCCATGTTTTGCTAGGTCTTGCCTCAGACTACTCCATAGCTACCTGCTAGCTAAGGTCACCTAGAACTCAGAGGACGTTCAGGTCAGAAGGAACTTGAAGGTGTATCTATTCCAATCCCTTATTTGAAAGATGGGAAAATAGAGGCCCACAGAGGGAAATAACCAGTTCAGTGTCACACAACAGCTGTGTCCAGATTTCTAAGTCACTTTATTAATACCAAGTCCAAGGCTCTGGATAAAGTACATTGTACAAGTTTGGAATCATGTAGACCTGGGCTTGAATTCCACTTGAGAGACTCTGAGCAAATTACTAAGCTTTCCTGAATCTCAGCTTCATCAGCTATAAAGTGAATCTAATAGCACCTACCCCATGGGTCATTTCAAGGCTAAAATTAGATTAACCTATATCATCTTAGCACAATGATATATCCTAATGGACAATATTGGATAATTACACTTACTTAATGATGGTTAAACTTACAATTATTATTATAACTATTCTCCAGTTGACTCTACTTTATTAAACAAAATTCTGTAGAGCATTACTTTCTTATATATGTCTAGGACAAGGACCTGTAAAGAGGTCTATAAAGGGCCAAATATAAACATTTTAGGTTTTGCAGGCCTCTGCTGCAACTACCCAGATCTGCCATTGTTGCACAAAGGGAGACATAGACGATGTAAAAACAAACAGGTGTGGTTGTGTTCCAATAAAACTTTATTTACAAAAACAGGTGTCTGGCCAGGTTTGACCCACAAGCTATAGTTTGCCTACACTTGGTCTGGAACCATTATAACTGATGATTGTGCCAATACTTGTGACATAAAGCAAATACCTTCAGAATTGGGAAAAATAAAAACTCTGTGTGAATTTAGAATAATCTTAAAGTATATTTTATGATATTTTTAAAGTTGATAATCCATGTATAATAGAAATTCAATTAGTTAGAAATTTTGTTAAGAATCACAATAATAATAATTAGCACTGGACAAAGCATTCTATACACAGTCTCATTTAATATTCACAATAGCCTTATGAGGGAGATATAACTAAAAGCCCATTTAATAAGTAGCTAAGGTTTAGAGAGGTTAGATAATTTGCCCAAGGTTTATGGTATCTAGTGAAAGAGCAAAGATTTGAATCCAGAGCTGCTAGACTCCAAAGCCCATGTTTTTATTCCCTACCCGTTCCTGCCTCCCACTACAGGGCCACACCAGGAAACTGCAATTACTATTCATCAGCGCCTCTGTTAACACAGAATGCGTGTTCAGTGACACACACATTTGTCGGAAACTTCATCACCAGGGGTATTGGATAGGCAGGAACTAGGATGCCAGGAACTAAGGGCTATGGCAAACACTGACTAAAACAATATCAAATACTGACTGTAGCTCAAAATACACACACACAAAACATATATCTAGGAGTTCTAAAATGAGGCAAAAGAAGACATGGGTTAAGTTTAAGAAGAGAAAGAAGGGGGACTTCCCTGGTGGTCCAAGTGGTTAAGAATCTGCCTTCCAATGCAGGGAGTGCAGACTCGATCCCTGGTCGAGGAACTAAGGATGGCATGTGGGAACTTCTCCCACATGCCATGGGGCAACTAAGCCAGCACACTGCAACTACTGAGCCTGCGCACTTTGGAGTCTGCTCGCTCGCTACAACTAGAGAGAAGCCTGTGCACTGCAACGAAGAGCCCACGTGCCGCAACGAAAGATCCCACGTGCCTCAACTAAGACCCAACACAGCCAAAAACAGATAAATAAATAAATACTTAAAAATTTAAAAATAAATAAAAATTAAAACTACTACGATAAAAAAAAAGAAGAGAAAGAAGAAAGCACAGGCAGACAAGTCTAGCGCTGGTAGTGTAAATGCCTGATATAATTCTAGATCTAAGCAAACAGAGAGAGATGGAGAATTGGAGAGTGCATTCCCTAGCTATGGTGTGTTTCAACAAATAGTTACTGAGCACCTTTTCTATGCCAACTTCTCTATGTTTACTCTAGATTTTGGAAATGGAGGAGGAGGAGAGGAGGATCAAGAGGAGAAAGAAAATGAGAAGAAGAGAAAAACAGACCAAGAAAAAAATCTCTGTCCTCAGGGAACTTGCATCCTATTGATGGAGAGATAGGTAATAATCAAAATAAATGAGAAAATTTATAGAATGAGGAATAGTAAGATCTATAGAGAAAAATAAAGCAGGGAAGAGGGAATCCATTGCTTGCAATTCCTTGACTAAGACTCAAAGAAGCTATTTTATTCCAAAACAGAATATAAAATATGAGTTTACCTGGGAGCAGTAACTTTTTTTTTTTTTTTTTTTTTTTTTTGTAGGCGGATGTCTCACCGTTGTAGTCTCTCCCTTTGCGGAGCACAGGATCCAGACGTGCAGGCTCAGCGGCCATGGCTCACGGGCCCAGCCGCTCCACGGCATGTGGGATCTTCCCGGACCGGGGCACAAACCCGTGTCCCCTGCATCGGCAGGCGGACTCTCAACCACTGTGCCACCAGGGAAGCCCTGCAGTAACATTTTTAAAATTACTTAATTAAAGGTGTAACGAGCAATTTATTGTAAAGTATAAACATTAGAAATTTCCCTAACTTGATAGTCAAATGGAAGGGAGAAAAGGAAGAAAACAGGAGTGAGCAAACCAAGCCTGGGATGCAGTCAATCCTGTGAGGGGAAGATTTCAAAAGAGAGGTTTCAGCCACTGAGGATAAATGTGGCAGATATGACAGATTTTTCTGACTTAACCCAGCTTATATTGACTCAGAACAAAACAAATACAAGCTGCATGTAGAACTTCTAGGCTCATGACTTTGTATCATATGATTTATGAAGTCTCTGATTTTCAACACAGGCTTTGTTCCAAAGGAACTTTATTTCAAGAGCTTTGTGAATTACTCAAAGATTATGATCACTCCCCCATAACCTAAAAAGTCCTCACTTCAGAATCATTTTGACTCTAGAGAAACAGCAGCTTCTGAGAGGATAGGGACTACTCCTTGGACATTTGGATGGGGTCAGGCATCTAAGTAAGAAGTTTATGTTATACTTACACTTTTCATCAATAGCTGGAATCCTAAGCGTGGCCACTGGAGACTCCCCAAGAGAATTGTAAGAAATCACATATACCCGGTAGGCCTTGCCTCCCACATACATATAAGCTGCTGGTTAGTGGCGCTCCTTGTCTCTGTGAGGTTAGTGTTGTTTTCTGGAAAATACCATAGGTTGTAGCCAAGAGTTTTCTCCAGGACCGGGGCTCCTTTTGCCTTCTGAACACAGAGAAAACAAAATTTATTGCCAAAAGCAAAGAAAGAAAGGCATTGAGACAGTCATAAATGGTGGGAATCAGGGCTGGGAGGTAATATTAACTATAAGGTGCTAAACTACAATCAGGTAATTACTCTTCCAGATGCATAACATACCCTGTGCCAATAACAGCTTTATTGAGATATAATTCACACACCAGAAAATTCACCTTTTTGAAGTGTACAATTCATTCATTGGCTTTTAGTATATTCACAGAGTTGTGTAATCATCACCACTATCTAACTTTAGTCCATTCTTTTTTAAGCAGCTCTAATTCTTAGAAAATTCTCCTATTGAAGCAAAAGGAAGACCAGCCACCAGGCAAGGGGAAGGAGGGCATTGAAGTCCATCTCACCTACTTCACACGTTGGCCTACTTGACCCACGTGGGTCTGGCCTCACGTGGTATGTGCCATTGTTTACTTTCCTACCTCAAAAATATGTTGACAGGGTTTCTCTGGTGATGCAGTGGTTAAGAATCTACCTGCCAATGCAGGGGACACGGGTTCAATCATTGGTCCGGGAAGATCCCACATGCCACAGAGCAACTAAGTCTGTGGCCACAACTGCTGAGCCTGCTTTCTAGAGCCTGTGAGCCACAACTACTGAAGCCCATGTGCCTAGAGCCCGTGCTCCACAACAAGAGAAGCCACAGCAATTAGAAGCCTGCACACCGCAACAAAGAGTAGCCCCCACTCACCGCAACTAGAGAAAGCCTGTGCGCAGCAATGAAGACCCAACACAGCCCAAAATAGATAAATAAAAATAAAATCTATTAAAAAATATACGTTGACAGAATCATTCGTTTTCACACTTGATAACTGAGAAAGAACCCACAACATCTGGGATTGATTCTCAAAGATTTCCCAACGTCACTGGCTGTGCTTTCCCTTTCCTGCTGCCTGCTGCCTCTGAGGGTGTCCCTCAGTCCTTAGGGTGGGAAGGGAAAGAAGAAAGGTAGAAGAATGCTCCAACCCTGAAGTGATTAGGATTGGAATGTCATTTGGAAAAACAGGGTGATTTCTCCATTTTCAAAAGGATTTTACACTTCCCTGACCTTGAGCAAGTATAAGATAACCCGATGAGTATTACCTGAGAATTCTGGAGACACATCAAAGAGTTTTGGCATCTCACTGCTCTCCTCCCTCTCTTCTTTCCCCCAGCTCCCCACCTCCTCTCTCCTATTTCCTGGCTGTTTTTTCCCTGTTTGCCCTTTTCCTTTCCTGCTTCTTCCCCTCCTTTTCTGTCCTTTTTCTTACCATCTCCTCATCTCTTCCTCCTCGCTCATCTCCTCTGCATTACCCACCTGGCTCCTCCTTTGTTTCCCACTCCCTGGCCTCCATCCTACAAAGGACCCTTCTTCTATCCTTGCACCCCACTATCCCAGTACTCAGGAAGTCACTTGTGCAGTATATGTTGGCAGTAACTTCAGGACACACTAGTAAGCTCACCGCAAGCCAGTGCTCTTCTCCACTGTGGCAGTGGGGCTATATAATTTTACATTGCCTTCTAGTGGAGGCCAGCCAGTGACAGTCTTCTCCAGAAGGTCAAGGTGCCTTCTGCACTTACACTTTGTACCTGCCCCAAATGTTAAAATTTCAGACCAAAGAAGAGGGGCCAGGGTCTGTAATGCACATTTAGGCCATCTACAAAATGACTTATAGGGCTTTTTGGAGGTGGGAAACCATTGTGAGATTTGGGACATCAAAGCCTCTAGGGAAGGAAATTAAGGAGGTAAAATGCCAATAATCACAGTTCTTAGAGGCATAAGAGGCCAAGGCTTTTAAACAGAAATTGTAAATAAATAACCCAGAGGGAGGTCACCTTCCACAGCAACTGTACTGGCCTTCTTCCATCCACCTCGGCTAGTCCCAGGACTCGCCACAGATCCAGGCCATGTGGAGCTGGAGGGAACAAGAGTGAGGTGCTCAACACAGACCGGAGGGAGTTGCAGCAGTAGATGGTGAAATTAGCTAGGCTGCCTGTTTAGAAAATGCAGTTGGAAAGGATTTGCTTGAGGGAGGCAGCGGGAGTGAGGGACAGAGTGGCGGGATGGCAACATTGCAATGATGTCTTCATTTCGTGACTGCAAGACTGGAATCAACCAAAGGTCAAAAGTAACTAGCAATCTATAAAATCAGTATCCTATATATAAATCATTCCTCCCCTCCAATGAAAACGTTGGGATTTTCTTGTGTTAGACCACGACTGTAATGTGGTACAAAGCTTTGTACTTTGTGAAAAAATAAAATCACAATTATTTAGTGCAAAAGTAAAAATAAAATAAAATAAATAAAACTGCCCTTGGATCTGATGACTAAAGGTAACGTAAAATAAAACTACAATAGACCCCATCATAATATAATTTATCGCTCAAATCTGGATTGGAATGTGACATCTCATGTCCTCTAAGATATAACATTCACATATATTAAAGCTGGGAATGACATAGATAACTGATAAAGAGATTATAGAGAGAGGAACCAAGATGGTGGAGTAGAAGGATGTGCTCTCACTCCCTCTTGCGAGAACACCAGAATCACAACTAGCTGCTGGACAATCATCAACAGGAAGACACTGGAACTCACCAAAAAAGATACCCCACATCCAAAGACAAAGGAGAAGCCACAATGAGACGGTAGGAGGGGCACAATCACAGTAAAATCAAATCCCGTAACTGCTGGGTGGGTGACTCACAGACTGGAGAACACTTATACCACAGAAGTCCCCCGACTGGAGTGAAGATACTGAGCCCCACGTCAGGCTTCCCAACCTGGGAGTCCGGAAACGGGAGGAGGAATTCCTAGAGAATCAGGCTTTGAAGCCTAGTGGAATTTGATGGCAGGACTTCGACAGAACTGGGGGACACAGAGACTCCACTCTTGGAAGGCACACACAAAGCAGTGTGTGCATCGGGACCCAGGGGAAGGAGCAGTGACCCCAGGGGAGACTGAACCAGACCTACTTGCTAGTGTTGGAGGGTCTCCTGCAGAGGCGGAGCGTGGCTGTGGCTCACCATGGGGACAAGGACACTGACAGCAGAAGTTCTGGGAAGCACTCCTTGGCGTGAGCCCTCCCAAAGTCTGTCATTAGCCCCACCAAAGAGCCCAAGTAGGCTCCAGTGTTGGGTTGTCTCAGGCCAAACAAACAACAGGGAGGGAACCCTGATCAGCAGAGAAGCAGACTGAAGTTTTACTGAGCTCTGCCCACCAGAGCACCAGTCAGCTCTACCCACCCACCAGTCCCTCCCATCAAGCCTCTTAGATAGCCTCATCCACCAGAGGGCAGACAGCAGAAGCAAGAAGAACTACAATCCTGCAGCCTGTGGAACAAAAACCACATTCACAGAAAGATAGACAAGATGAAAAGGCAGAGGGCTATGTACCAGATGAAGGAACAAGATAAAACCCCAGAAAAACAACTAAATGAAGTGGAGATAAGCAACCTTCCAGAAAAAGAATTCAGAATAATGATAGTGAAGAAGATCCAGGACCTCGGAAAAAGAATGGAGGCAAAGATTGAGAAGATGCAAGAAATGTTTAACAAAGACCTAGAAGAATTAAAGAAAAGACAGAGATGAACAATACAATAACTGAAATGAAAACTACACTAGAAGGAATCAATAGCAGAATAACTGAGGCAGAAGAACGGATAAGTAACATGGAAGACAGACTGGGGGAATTCACACTGCAGAACAGAATAAAGAAAAATGAATGAAAAGAAATGAAGACAGACTAAGAGACCTCTGGGGCAACATTCAATGTAACAACATTCACATTATAGGGGTCCCAGAAGGAGAAGAGAGAGAGAGAAAGGACCAGAGAAAATATTTGAAGAGATTATAGTTGAAAACTTCCCCAACATGGGAAAGGAAATAGCCACCCAATTCCAGGAAGCACAGAGAGTCCCATACAGGATAAACCCAAGGAGAAACATGCTGAGACATATAGTAATCAAATTGGCAAAAATTAAAGATAAAGAAAAATTATTGAAAGCAGCAAGGGAAAAATGACAACATACAAGGGAACTCCCATAAGATTAACAGCTGATTTCTCAGCAGAAACTCTACAAGCCAGAAGGGAGTGGCATGATATACTTAAAGTGATGAAAGGGAAAAACATACAACCACGATTACTCTAACCAGCAAGGATCTCATTCAGATTCCATGGAGAAATCAAAAGCTTTACAGACAAGCAAAAGCTAAGAGAATTCAGCACCACCAAACCAGCTGTGCAACAAATGCTAAAGGAACTTCTCTAAGTGGGAAACACAAGAGAAGAAAAGGAACTACAAAAGCAAACCCAAAACAATTAAGAAAATGGTCATAGGAACATACATATCGCTAATTACCTTACACGTGAATGGATTAAATGCTCCAACCAAAAGACACAAGTTTGCTGAATGGATACATAAACAAGACCCATATATATGCTGTCTACAAGAGACCCACTTCAGACCTAGGGACACATTCAGACTGAAAGTGAGGGGATGGAAAATGATATTACATGCAAATGGAAATCAAAAGAAAGCTGGAGTAGCAGTATGCATATCAGATAAAATAGACATTAAAATAAAAAACGTTACAAGAGACAAGGAAGGACACTACATAATGATCAAGGGATCAATCCAAGAAGAAGATATAACAATTATAAAAATATATGCACCCAACATAGGAGCACCTCAATACATAAGGCAACTGCTAACAGCTATAAAAGAGCAAATCAACAGTAACACAATAATAGTGGGGGACTTTAACACCTCATTTACACCAATGGACAGATCATCCAAAATGAAAATAAATAAGGACACTGAAGCTTTAAATGACACAATAGACCAGATAGATTTAATTGATATTTATAGGACATTCCATCCCCAAACAGCAGATTACACTTTCTTCTCAAGTGCACACGGAACATTCTCCAGGATAGATCACATCTTGGGTCACAAATCAAGCCTCAGTGAATTTAAGAAAATTGAAATCATATCAAGCATCTTTTCTGACCACAACACTATGACATTAGAAATGAATTACAGGGAAAAAATTGCAAAAAACACAAACACATGGAGACTAAATAATACGTTACTAAATAACCAAGAGATCACTGAAGAAATCAAAGAGGAAATAAAAAAATATGTAGAGACAAATGACAATGAAAACACGATGATCCAAAACCCATGGGATGCAGCAAAAGCAGTTCTAAGAGGGAAGTTGATAGCTATACAAGCCTACCTCAAGAAACAAGAAAAATCTCAAATAAACAATCTAGCCTTACACCTAAAGGAACTAGAGAAAGAAGAACCAACAAAACCCAAAGTTGGCAGAAGGAAAGAAATCATAAAGATCAGAGAAGAAATAAATGAAATAGAAACAAAGAAAACAATAGCAAAGATCAATTAAACTAAATGCTGGTTCTTTGAGAAGATAAACGAAATTGATAAACCATTAGCCAGACTCATCAAGAAAAAGCGGAAGAGGACTGAAATCAATAAAATTAGAAATGAAAAAGGAGACGTTACAACAGAAACCGCAGAAATACAAAGCATCCTAAAAGACTACTACAAGCAACTCTATGCCAATAAAATGAACAACCTGGAAGAAATGGACAAGTTCTTAGAAAAGCATAGGTTTCCGAGACTGAACCAGGAAGAAACAGACTATATGAACAGACCAATCACAAGCAATGAAACAGAAACTGTGATTAAAAATCTTCCAACAAACAAAAGCCAAGGACCAGATGGTTTCATGGCTGAATTCTATCAAACATTTAGAGAAGAGCTAACACCTAACCTTTTCACACTCTTCCAAAGTATAGCAGAGGGAGGAATGCTCCCAACCTCATACCACAAGGCCACCATCACCCTGATACCAAAACTACACAAAGAAAGAAAACTACAGGCCAATATTATTGATGAACATAGATGCAAAAATCCTCAACAAAATACTAGCAAACAGAATCCAGCAGCATATGAACAGGATCATAAACCATGATGAACTGGGGTTTACCCCAGGAATGCAAGGAATCTTCAATATATGCAAATCAATCAATGTGATACACCATATTAACAAACTGAAGGATAAAAAATCCATATGATCATCTCAATAGATGCAGAAAAAGCTTTTGATAAAATTCAACACCAATTTATTTTATTTTATTTATTTATTTATTTTTCTGTGGTATGTGGGCCCCTCACTGTTGTGGTCTCTCCCACTGCGGAGCACAGGCTCCGGACGCACAGGCTCAGTGGCCATGGCTCACGGGCCCAGCTGCTCTGTGGCATGTGGGATCTTCCCGGACCGGGGCACGAACCCGTGTCCCCTGCATCGGCAGGCGGATTCTCAACCACTGCGCCACCAGGGAAGCCCAACACCAATTTATGATTAAAAAAATTAAAAAAAAAACCTCTTCATAAAGTAGGCATAGAGGGAACCTACCTCAACGTAACAAAGGCCATATATGACAAACCCACAGCCAACATCATTCTCAGGGGTGAAAAACTGAAACCATTTCCTCTAAGATCAGGAAAAGGACAAGGTTGCCCACTCTCACCATTATTACTCAACATAGCTTTGGAAGCTCTAGCCACAGCAATCAGAGAAGAAAAAGAGATAAAAGGAATCCAAATGGGAAAAGAAGTAAAGTGGTCACTGTTTGCAGACGACATGATACTATACATAGAGAATCCTAAAGATGCTACCAGAAAACTACTAGAGCTAATCAACAAAGTTGGTAAAGTAGCAGGATACAAAATTAATGCACAGAAATCTCTTGCATTCCTGTACACTAATGATGAAAAATCTGAGAGAGAAATTAAGGAAACACTCCCATTTACTATTGTAACAAAAAGACTAAAATACCTATGAAAAAACCTACCTAAGGAGACAAAAGAACTGTATGCAGAAAATTATAAGATACCGCTGAAAGAAATTAAATATGATACAAACAGATGGAGAGATATACCATGTTCTTGGTTTGGAAGAATCAACATTGTGAAAATGACTATAATACCCAAAGCAATCTACAGATTCAGTGCAATCCCTATCAAATTACCAATGGCATTTTTTACGGAACTAGAACAAAACATCTTAAAATTTGTATGGAGACACAAAAGACCTGAATAGCCAGAGCAGTCTTGGGGGAAAAAAATGGAGCTGGAGGAATCAGGCTGCCTGACTTCAGACTATACTACAAAGCTACAGTAATCAAGACAGTATGGTACTGGCACAATAATAGAAATATGCATCAATGGAACAGGATAGAAAGCCCAGAGATAAACCCATGCACATATGGTCACCTTATCTTTCATAAAGGAGGCAAGAATATACAATGGAGAAAAGACAGCCTCTTCAATAAGTGGTGCTGGGAAAACTGGACAGCTACATGTAAAAGAATGAAATTAGAACACTTTAACACCATACATAAAAATAAACTCAAAATGGATTAAAGACCTAAATGTAAGGCCAGACGCCATAAAAGTCTTAGAGGAAAACATAGGCAGAACACTCTAGGACCTAAATCACAGCAAGATCCTTTTGGATCCACCTCCTAGAGAAATGGAAATAAAAACAAAAGTAAACAAATGGACCTAATGAAACTTAAAACCTTTTGCACAGCAAAGGAAACCATAAACAAGACCAAAAGACAACCCTCAGAATGGGAGAAAATATTTGCTAATGAAGCAACTGACAAAGGATTCATCTCCAAAATATACAAGCAGCTCATGCACCTCAATATCAAAAAAACAAAAAACCCAATCCAAAAATGGTCAGAAGACCTAAATAGACATTTCTCCAAAGAAGATATGCAGATTGCCAACAAATACATAAAAAGCTGCTCAACATCACTAATCATTAGAGAAATGCAAATCAAAACTACAATGAGGTATCACCTCACACAAGTCAGAATGGCCATCATCAAAAAATCTACAAACAATAAATGCCGGAGAGGGTGTGGAGAAAAGGGAACCCTCTTGCACTGTTGGTGGGAATGTAAATTGATACAGCCACTATGGAGAACAGTATGGAGGTTCCTTAAGAAAAAATAGAACTACCAAATGACCCAGCAATCCCACTACTGGGCATATACCCTGAGAAAACCATAATTCAAAAAGAGTCATGTACCATAATGTTCATTGCAGCTCTATTTACAATAGTCAGGACATGGAAGCAACCTAAGTGTCCGTCGACAGATGAATGGATAAAGAAGATGTGGCATATATCTGAGTAATGGAATGTTACTCAGCCATAAAAAGAAATGAAATTGAGTTATTTGTAGTGAGGAGGGTGGACCTAGAGTCTGTCATACAGAGTGAAGTAAGTCAGAAAGAGAAAAACAAATACTGTACGCCAATGCATATATATGGAATGTTAAAAAAAGAAAAAAAGAAAAAGGAAAAAAACGTTTCTGAAGAACCTAGGGTCAAGACAGGAATAAAGACGCAGACGTAAAGAATGGACTTGAGGACACAGGGAGGGGCAAGGGTAAGCTGGGACGAAATGAGAGAGTAGCACTGACATATATACACTACCAAATGTAAAATAAGATAGCTAGTGGGAAGCAGCTGCATTGCACAGGCAGATCAGCTCGGTGCTTTCTTACCACCTAGAGGGGTGATATAGGAGGGTGGGCGGGAGATGCAAGAGGGAGGGGATATGGGGACATATGTATACATATAGCTGATTTACTTTGTTATACAGCAGAAACTAACACAACAATAACTGTAAAGCAATTATACTCCAATAAAGATGTTTAAAAAAAAACAAAAACAGGAGTACTGGCAGTACTCCTCAAGACTGCCAAGGTCATGAGAAATAAGGGAAAACTAAAAAACTGTCACCGACCAGAAGTGACTAAGGAGACATGTCAGTTCAATGCAATATGCTACCCTGAATTAGATCCCGGAACAGAAAGAACATTAAGGAAAAACTAGTGAAATTCAAATAAAGTTTGGAATTTACTTGATAGTCATGTGCTAGTATCAGTTTCTTAGTTTTGTCAAATATACTATGGTATTATAAAATAGTTAACAATGAGGGAAACTGGATGAGGGGTGTATAAGAATTCTTTACACTATGTTCACAATATTTGTGTAAATTTAAAATTAAAACAGAATGTTGGGGCTTCCCTGGTGGCACAGTGGTTGAGAGTCCGCCTGCCGATGCAGGGGACACGGGTTCGTACCCTGGTCCGGGAAGATCCCACATGCCGCGGAGCGGCTGGGTCCGTGATCCATGGCCACTGAGCCTGCACTTCTGGAGCCTGTGCTCTGCAACGGGAGAGGGCACAACAGTGAGAGGCCCACGTACCACAAAAAAAAACCCCAAAACATCAGAATGTTTATTTTTAAACGTGGACAACTGAAGTCTAGATTTGCCCCTCTCACACATCTATCCTTCTCCCACTTCTTAAGAAAAAACATATAACCGTATTTCTACATTTCTAGAAATAACTATTTCCCCTATTTTTAGAAATAAGGAGAAATAGTCATAACTTTCCTGTAAGAAAGATAAGGAGAATGTTCTTGCTTATCAGAGAATTTCCCACCATGCAAAAGGAATATTTTTCAAAATTAAAAAGCTGTTCTTGATCTCCTTTCTTCCCTCTATGCTCATTATCACTTTGGTACTGTTGTAAAGTTAGTGTTTGTCCTGAAAAACGTCTTGAAATAAAAGAAGGGCAAGGCTGAGACCAAGGGAAGAATAGCCTAGAAGGGAAGTAGTATGGAAATTGGAGTCAGTTATGTAGGAAATTATTAAGTGGAACATGGTAAGAGAAGACATAGATCCAGGATCGAAAAAGACAAGTCGAGGGGAAAGGTGTCATGATGCTCATAAGCAGAACTTTAAATTGGATAACTGGGAGCAACTATTGACTTATGAGGTGGCCAAAAGAGGCTGAATGAGACACAGAGACAGGCCTACCTGCCTGTATTATCTACAAAGCTCTGGAGGGAGCTGCAGGGCAGGCCAGGCCAGGCCAGAGGTCTGGAAGACGTTCTCATTATCTCCAGATCACAACTGCCTTCTGGGTGACCCCCAATTACTACATGTTATGGGCTGAATTATGTCCCTCCCCTCAAAACTCACATCTCTCTGCCAGTACCTCAGAAGGTGACTACATTTGGAAATAGAGCATTTAAGGAGGTATTAATTAAAATGAGGCCATTAAAGTGGGCCCTAATTCAATCTGACTGGTGTCTTTATAAGAGGAGATTAAGATACACAGAACGGATGACCATGTGAAGAGGCAGCAAGGGGATGGTTATCCACAAGCCAAGGAGAGAGGTGTCAGAAAAAATCAACTCTGTAGGCACCCTGACCTTGGACTTCCAGTCTCCAGAACTGTGAGAAAATAAACTTCTGTTGTTCAGGCCACCCAGTCTGTGGTATTTTGTTATGGCAGCCTGAGCTGACTAGTACGTATACTACATGTCTTCTCTACTTCCCCAGTGCCCAATCCCCACTTCTTTTAATCTGGTCTTAATTTTTTTTTTACCATAATATGTGATCAAAGTAATACATCTTAGATCTGCAAGGTATTGTATGGGTATTAGGCCCATAGTTTTGAGTTGGACTATTGTAGGTATATGGTGTTTCATTTCCCTTTTTATCCTTGAAATTTACGGCAAATGGTGTGAAAATGGTATTTTTTTATGTGTGTGTCTTATATGAAACCAATGCACTTAACACAGAAATTATCAAGATAAGCACCTACCATTACTCTAATAAAACAGTGAATCTTGATCTTTTGGAGGGTTGTAGCTCCCCTTGAAAATACGATAGACCATCTTGCAAAACTTGCACATGCATAAATATATATCAACATGCACACAGACCCCCATGCAAATTCAGGGAGCCCACAAATCCCCCAGTGTCCATCCATGTGTGCCTATATGCAGGTGTCATCCCTTTGTTCTCAAGTTAACAATTCTTATCCAAAGAAGGCAAAAAGAATCACATAATCCATAAAAGGGCACCGGCTGACCTACCTGCCAGGCCAAATCTGGAGAGTAGAGGGAGCATCCACAGTGTCCAGCCCCACATTGTCCCCAAGTTAATGCAGGGAGGCTGGGAAGAAAACTGAAAATATCATCAGTCAAGAATGCGTTTGCTTCCTATCTCTTTTCAACAACTCTATTTCCAGTGACAAACAGATTCTGGGAATTTTGAGGAAAGGTATTTTATTTTATATATTTTATATTATATTTTATTTTGTTTTATTTATTTGGTTATCATCACCCAGATCCCTTCATAATTACTCCATTAACCCCAGTCAACATTTTATTTCGTCCACAAGTCATTCTACTATATAATACAGGAAGTGCACCAGCCACCAAGAATATACTCCAGAAAGAGTACAGTCCTCCAGCTTCTGCTTTAGTTCCTGAGCACTCCAGCCAAATGGGACATCTCATAATTTCCCAAAAGCACCCTGCAATTTCGCATCTCCACACTTTGTCCATGTGGTTCCTTTTGCCTAGAATGTCATTTCCTCCTTATTCCTGAAAATTAATCCATCCTTCCAGACTCAGCTCAAGGTTAACCTCTAAACGCCTTCCCTGAACTCCCAGATGGACTCAGCCAGCCAGTCCTCCCCTGTGTCCCACCCACCCTCCATGCCATCTGTACTGTGGCACACGGCACACAGAATGGTGTTTAGTAGTTTATCTGTTGGCTTCTCTACAGATAGGGAGCTTCTGAAGAGTGGAGTTTCTCTAATGCCTCTATGAAGTATTAGTGTTGAAGGCAGTGCCTAGTATATGGTAGACATTCACTACTGTTCGTGGAATAATTAGAATAAAAGACTATTGGCACTGGCTCCTCATCTCACCCCAGATTAGATGGTGAGATAATCTAAGTATAAAGCAAATGTAAAACAATACCTCCCTTTCAGGAAGAAATAAATGATGCTACATTTTCAGCTGACATATCATCATGGGGGGGGAAAAGGAGAGTTCTCAACAAAATAAATCATTTTAGAAAAAAATCCCATGCAGCATTTCTGGACAAAACCACAGGAATAACATTTTCTCACACACAAACCAAGTCAAATACCTAATTGAAAATGCCTAAGGCAAAATAAAGCAGAATGAGACCTTGGATCCATAATAATAAAAATACCATCATGAAACAATAAGAGACTGGTTACATAACAGCAATAGTTAATGCCCGTTATTCAAGAGCTATAGCTAGTCTCTCCAAAAATAACCATTTTGATTGAAATGAGTATAAAGCTTAAAGGGAAAAATTTTTAAGTTTTCCAGTGAAGAATAAATGTGTTCTTTGAAAATTAATTATAATGGTAATAGCATTTTTTTTTTTTTTTTGGCCATGCAGCATGTGGGACCTTAGATCCCCAAGCAGGGATCGAACCCGTGCCCCCTGCAATGGAAGCGCAGAGTCCTAACCACTGTACCACCAGAGAATTCCCAGTAATAGTATTGTTAATGTCTAACTATTCACAATGTTGTCTTAATTTTCTCTAATTCTTAGCCAAAAGACATGCCTTTACAAGTTCTAAAAGCATATTGGAAAGGGACGAAGGCCCAACCATGTAGGCTGACATTCTCAGTAATTGAATAAATAAATAATTATGGGTGCTAAAGCTCAAACTGTTATTCCAATACAGGATTTTGCATTTAAAAATCTTATCAATATTAAATATTGAATATTTTTATGTATATAAAATATTTTAATTAATTGTAGTTATTGCTTGCTTCCTTTATAGTGAGAATACTCACCTATTATTTGTGAATTTTTTTTAGGCCTTAAGAAAAAGCAACAGAGCTTCCCTGGTGACTCAGTGGTTAAGAATCCACCTGCCAATGCAGGGGACATGGGTCCAAGGCCTGGTCTGGGAAGATCCCACATGCCATGGAGCAACTAAGCCCATGCACCACAACTACTGAGCCTGTGCTCTAGGCCCTCAAGCCACAACTATTGAGCCTACACACCACAACTCCTGAAGCCCATGTGCCACAACTACTGAAGCCCACGCACCTAGAGCCCATGCTCCGCAACAAGAGAAGCCACTGCAATGAGAAGCCCGTGCGCCACAAGGAAGAGTAGCCCCCGCTCACTGCAACTAGAGAAAGCCCACACGCAGCAACAAAGACCCAATGCAGCCAAAAATAAATAAATAAATAAATTTAAAGGGAAAAAAAAGAAAGAAAGAAAAAGCAACAGTACTAAGTTATACCCAGAGACAAAGTTGGAAAAATTGCAGAAGAAAAAAGGCTTGAGGACCAGTGATCTACTTGCAGAGACAGAAGCATGGACAGTAATAGAAAATATCACCTGGTAAGTGTTGTAATTACAGTAGTACAAGGAGAGCACAGAGTGTCCATGGAGAGGAAAGAGCTGACGACTAGGGAAAGCCAGCAAGCATTGCTAGGATGATGATAATACCTATTTGTCCTCCAGTGCCTTTTCCACTTCCCCTCACACAGCAGAGAACCACCACATGTGACTGCTTGTTGGTAGTAAAGGCGAACAAATGTGAGGTGCCTCCCATGAACTCAGAAATAAGTTCAATTGAGAGTTCAACCAGCAAAATCTGTGCACAAAGGCTATCCTTTGTGTAAATCAAGAATGTATTGGTAAAAGGGTAATTGAAGAACTTGAATTCACTCCAAACTCCATGCAGGGAAGCCTGGGTATAAACTCAAGAGAGTTGGATCTGGAAAATCAACATTGCCATTTAGCTGCATGAATCTATTCAACTAATTGTATCCTAAATGGAAGGAGATTTTAGGAACAGAGAGGTCACCACAGAATGTAAAACACTGATGTTTAAAGAAGACAAAAGTTGGCAATGTTCATCCAGTACAATCCGTGGGAGGAAATGATGAAGTTTTCTGTTGCTGGAGCAATATACAGTTGACCTTGAAAAATGTGGGCTTTAGGGGCACTGGCTCTCCACACAGGCAGCAATCCACTCACGTAACTTCCTTCCACATATGTGGTTCCTCCCCATCCAAGGTTCCGCATCCTTGGATTCAACCAACCACGAATAGTGTAGTACTATAGTATTTACCATTGAAAAAAAGTCTGCGTATAAGTGGACCCACACATTTCAAACCCATGTTGTTCAAGCGTCAGCTATACTCTATAAGAGGGCAACTTTATAGACCTCAGACTTCACCACAGCCTTGATGAAATATACCTCAAAGCCCAAAATCTCCATGATTGCTCTGATTCTATGAAGCCTTTTCTGATTACTAATTTAGCAGAAGGGGAGACCCTGAACAATGGATATAAACCTTCTAGTCATTAGAAAAGAATATCCCGCCTTTGTTTAAATACATAAGTCTCATGAAGTCTTACATGAGGTGAATCAGCCCCCCCAAATCTGAGCAATTCTGGGTGCAGCAAGACTATGGGCTATAGAAAATTCACAAAGATTATAGGAAATTATAATTATATATATAATATATAATATATATATATATATAATTATATTATATTATAGGAAATTCACAAATTCACAAAGATTATCCTGTGCTCTTAAGAAGAACCATTTCCTTCATTGCCTGGGTTATCAGCCCTAAACTTTTAAAATGCAGCAGCTTTGAATAACTGGTCTTCACTAAGAGGGCACTTCCTGGAAATATACAGTTTCTCATTACTGGTGCCTCATTTGAATACAGCATTTAATGGAGTCCTGGAATTCTCAAACAACACTATGAATATTCCATGCTGAACCAAAGGACTCTTAGAATATAAAGTGATGCCACTTAAGTAATTTGTGGTGTCTTATCTTCAAAGTCGGAGCTACTGTTTGGAGTAGAATGACTGGAAATAAATCCAAGTAATTACTGCTGGCTATAGCAGTGGCTGGAGGCAAGGTAAGAGGGAGAAAACAAAGGAAGAGACACTGCCCCTGCCAGCTGACATTAAATTATCCCTGTCTCCTCACATCCTGTCTCATATGACCGAAGCAAAAGCAATAGCATGGCTGTTCTGCTCTCTAGCAAGCTCCCATTACACAGACAAACAACCCCCCTACCTCAGCTGTCCTTTGGCATTTCAGTTCCCACTCAAGGCTGTGTCCTGGATGCTGTTTTATCTGATTTCACTTGTACAAAAATGTATCACTATGTGATTTTTTCCAGGGCTGACCTTACTTTCATTCATTCATTCATTCATACATTCACTCAATTAATGTATGTTGATACTCATACTGTGCCACAAACTATGTGGAGTGTGGGACTGGTCTTTAAAGGATGAGCAAAGGAGTAAATTCTAGGGAGAGCAATACACTTTTACGTTGAATCATACAAAACTGCTATTTTCATAAGTCTAAAACAGTTAAATACTGGCAATTTCAGCCTAATAAATAATATGATCCTTTCTTTTTGGATTATGTACCTTGCCCAAAATGAGATTAAGAGCTATCAACATGGTGACTATAGTTGGTAATACTGTATCGTATATTTGAAAGTTGCTACAACAGATTTTTTTTAAGATTTTTGTTTTTGATGTGGACTGTTTTTAAAATCTTTATTGAATTTGTTACAATATTGCTTCTGTTTTATGCTTTGGTTTTGGCCGTGAGGCATGTGGGATCTTAGCTCCCGGATCAGGGATTGAACCTGCACTCCCCGCATTGGAAGGTGAAGTCTTAACCACTGGACTGCCAGGGAGGTCCCACGACAGTAGATCTTAAAAGTTCTCAGTACAAGAAAAAAATTCTGTAACTATGTATAGTGATGGATGTTAACTAGACTTATTGTGGTGATCATTTCACAATATGTACAGACATCAAATCATTATGTTTTACATCTGAAACTAATATAAGAAGTCAATTATATCTCAATTATTTTAAAAAAGAACTGTCAGATAACTACATTCAATTTCAAAGCCTATAAACTCATTTGAGGTTCAGGGTACTTTCATACAATGAACATTTTGAGACAGCCAACAGCAAGATTGGCAAAAACACAACCATGATACAATAGTGAGTCTACAAAGTGCTGATTACATTACACATTACATCTGTCCCTCTTAAAATCTCTGTAGAGTTGGTATTATTATCTCCACTTTACAGATATGGAATTTGAAGCTCAGCAATATTATGTAATCAGTCCAAAAATCTTATAGTTTGTAAATGGCTTAGCTGGATTTGAACGTATGATTGTCTTATTCCAAAGCCTAGACTCTTTCCACCAAAATTAAGCAGTAACTATTAGTGATTTACTCTCCCTCAGTCCTCCTGCCACAAAACACCAATACACACAAGAATTTTCCTCTGAACCTCCTAGGTCTAATTTTCTATAGCCTAGAGTTTCCAGAAAGAAATATCCATTATGTTCATATATTTTCCCCAGACCCTGACCACTGTCTTCTATGATTTCCCACTCCAGTCCCAGCATTTTAAAATATTTACTGCCAAAAGATTAGATTCCCTGTAACCATCAACAACCAGTCTAAGGAGCAATTCTAAGGTGAATTCTGACCCATAATTTTACTGAAGAAAGCAGAAAAACACCCTTACATAATAGAAGAAGAGACCTAATCTGCTAGTGTTTGGGTTATCAAACTCTGCAGCAACCACCTCCCTGTATCAGATGATGTCCCACACATGTCCAGCTGGTTCAAAGGATCTGAATCAAAGGTATCTGTCCCCTACAGCACAAGTGAGAACAGGGAGGGTGGTCTGTAATTTATCCACATAGAGCTATGTGAATATTTCCTCTCTGGTTATTCAGGGGCTTTTCCTTTGCTTTTAAGCCCAGCCCAAGCCAGGGTGGCACTTAACCCACATATGCTGGGAAGTAGAGTGCATAATTGCAACTTAAAAAAAATCACTTCTGTGAGACCACTCAACTTTACAGGAAAAGTGCCACCTGAAAGTGCCATAAAAAAACTAAAAGGAATGACTAAATTTAAAATTTTCTATTCAGGGGAAGTCCTTACAAATGTGGTAATGGGTGAAATGCTAAGCGTATGTTTAGCTTGAAAGAGGACTATATCATCATGCAATCATCTTTAAACAAAGGAGATGAAGGAGAGAAAATAACCGTAGCTAACTTGGAAAGAGGTTTATAATTCCTAAGTATGTGTTAAGCGTACTAAACTGAGAGGCTACAGCCCAGCTAAACTACTAACTTAGTGGCTTATTATGATAATTAAAAATATATGGAACATCAATGGAAGAGGATAGAAAGCCCAGAGATAAACCCACACACATATGGTCACCTTATCTTTGATAAAGGAGGCAAGAATATACAGTGGAGAAAAGACAGCCTCTTCAATAAGTGGTGCTGGGAAAACTGGACAGGTACATGTAAAAGTATGCAATTAGAACACTCCTTAACACCATACACAAAAATAAACTCAAAATGGGTTAAAGACCTAAATGTAAGGTCAGACACTATCAAACTCTTAGAGGAAAACATAGGCAAAACACTCCATGACATAAATCACAGCAAGATCCTTTTTGACCTACCTCCTAGAGAAATGGAAATAAAAACAAAAATAAACAAATGGGACCTAATAAAACTTAAAAGCTTTTGCACAGCAAAGGATACCATAAACAAGACCAAAAGACAACCCTCAGAATGGGAGAAAATATTTGCAAATGAAGCAGCTGACAAAGGATTAATCTCCAAAATTTACAAGCAGCTCATGCAGCTCAATATCAAAAAAACAAACAACCCAATCCAAAAATGGGTAGTAGACCTAAATAGACATTTCTCCAAAGAAGACATACAGATGAGCAAGAAGCACATGAAAAGCTGCTCAACATCACTAATTATTAGAGACATGCAAATCAAAACTACAATGAGGTATCACCTCACACCAGTTAGAATGGGCATCATCAGAAAATCTACAAACAACAAATGCTGGAGAGGGTGTGGAGAAAATGGAACCCTCTTGCACTGTTGGTGGGAATGTAAATTGAGACAGCCACTATGGAGAACAGTATGGAGGTTCCTTAAAAAACTACAAATAGAACTACCATAGACCCAGCAATCCCACTACTGGGCATATACCCTGAGAAAACCATAATTCAAAGAGAGTCATGTACCAAAATGTTCATTGCAGCTCTATTTACAATAGCCAGGATATGGAAGCAACCTAAGTGTCCATCAACAGATGAATGGATAAAGAAGATGTGGCACATATATACAATGGAATATTACTCAGCCATAAAAAGAAATGAAACTGGGCTTCCCTGGTGGCGCAGTGGTTGAGAATCCGCCTGCCGATGCAGGGGACACGGGTTCGTGCCCCGGTCCGGGAAGATCCCACGTGCCGCGGAGCGGCTGGGCCCGTGAGCCATGGCCGCTGAGCCTGTGCATCCAGAGCCTGTGCTCCGCAACGGGAGAGGCCACAACAGTGAGAGGCCCGCGTACCGCAAAAAAAAAAATAATAATAATAAAAGAAATGAAACTGAGTTATTTGTAGTGAGGTGGATGGACCTGGAGTCTGTCATACAGAGTGAAGTAAGTCAAAAGGAAAAAAACAAATACCGTATGCTAACACATATATATGGAATCTAAGGGAAAAAAAATGTCATGAAGAGACTAGGGGTAGGACGGGAATAAAACACAGACCTACTAGAGCATGGACTTGAAGATATGGGGAGGGGGAAGGATAAGCTGTGACGAAGTGAGAGAGTGGCACGGACATATATACACTACCAAAAGTAGGGTGGATAGCTAGTGGGAAGCAGCCGCATGGCACAGGGAGATCATCTAGGTGGTTTGTGACCACCTAGATGGGTGGGATAGGGAGGGTGGGAGGGAGGGAGACGCAAGAGGGAAGAGATATGGGAACATATGTATATGTATAACTGATTCACTTTGTTGTAAAGCAGAAACTAACACATCATTGTAAAGCAATTATACCTCAATAAAGATGTCAAAATATATATATATATATATATATATGTGGAGCTCTTACTATGTGTCAGGCACTGTACTAAGAACTTGAAATTAATTATCTCAATCCTCACAATTCTATGATATCAGTGGTATTTTTATTCCCATTTTACAGATGAGAAAACTGAGGCCAAACAATTAAAAATGTACAAAGCGAGTAGTGGAGCCAGGAATTGAACCAAGACAGGCTGATTCTCAGTTTCCTATAACTAAAAGGGTTAAATCTGATGATTTCTGGGGTCACTTTGGGCATTATAATTTTACAACCTTTTGTAACTGACTGACAAAATCATAAAGAAATCTTTCTCTAGGGAAGAGATTATGATGCAAAAGGAAAGAAACCCAACCTAAGCTTTAAAACAAGGTATGCTCTCCAGCGTACTATGTCTTATTTTAAACCTATTTCCCATCTTCCTTAGGCAATGTTCTACTAAATAGGAAAGTTTAGCAGAAATAAGGAGGGGAAAGAGAGGTGGTCTTTTACCTAGTAAACTATAAGTATGAGATACAACATCCATTATAATGTACTAACTAGGATAGCTAAATTTTTGCATAAAAATAGCACTTCTTAATTTATTCAACCAATACTTAGTAAACCTATTATATGTATAACACCTGACTAATGGTGTTATGTATGAAATCAAATTCTGGTTACCACATGGTTGATTAAATATATGTATTTATCTCTGTTCTATCAGGTAACTCCACAAAAATTATGGTAAAGGTAGAGGAAAGCTACAGAGCCACAAAACAAAACAAATGGGAGAAAATACAAGTCATGGCGATAAGAGAGGTCAACAAATTTTTGGAATATGAGAAGTGAATCAAGTGGCAACTGAATTGGGAAAGATGAGAAAGCTGAAACCTAAAAACACCTAAAAGGGAGGCCACCAAGAAGACCTGTGCTGTAAATTTCATAACAGTCAATTGCGACATCAGATGGGTACAATCCACCCTCATTATCCATGGATTCATATCTGGAAATTCGCCTACTCTCTAAAATTTACTTTGTGTCCCCAAAATCAACACCTGAGCTGTATCATGGTCATTCACAGTCATGAGCAGTGGTGAAAACCTTGAGTCGTTGGAAGCACACATTCCCAGCTGAGGTTGAACAAGGAAACACTGCTCTCATACTGTACACATGTCCTTTTCATGGTCTGCTTAGTGCCAGTTTTCACATTTTTGTGCTTTTTGATGGTGATTCTATTTTAAATGGCCCCCAAGCATAGCGCTGAAGTGCTGTCTAGTGGTCCTAAGCAGAAGGTTGTGATGTGCCTGACAGAACAGATATGTGTTAGATAAGCTTTGTCAGGCATGAGATACTAACAAAGTTTACAGTGTTTACAGTGTGTAGAACTTACACAACACATATACTCTGCTGTTGGCTGTGACTTCAAGGTTGATGCACCAACAATATATATTAAGTTAGGTGTCTTTAAATGGAAACATGTATAAAACAAGGTTATGTACTGAATAGCTGGCAACATGTTGTGACCAGAGTCTCACAGGAACTCAACCCTGTGTTTTCCCTTGGGAGAAGTGTTCAGTATTCACTAATTCAGTATTCACAGTGACTTCATAGAATACAATTACTGCAAATAACATGTATAATAGGGAAGATAAATGTGAACTGAAGGAGGAGGGCAAATTGGACCTGCAGGGGCCACTGAAGCTATATCAGCAGGAATTTGTTGATAAGGGCTAAAGTAGATCTGAGCATGTAATAGAGAGCATGGGACAGAGCACATATCAGATAGTGCTGGCTAGAATGGGTAATTAATATACTTGAAGAAAGTAATACTGAGGTTGGAGGTGGAGAGAAGAAATCCATGCCTTGCAGCCTTTCAACTTGATTCCACAAACATAATTCAATGTTAGGTCCTGTGCTTGACTCTGTGGAAACAAAGTTGAGAAAAGCAGAGGCCCCAACCAGGAAAAGTTCACAACTTAGGTAGGAAAACAGACTTGTAAACAAGGTGCTATAAAGCAAAGTAGCAAGTGCTGTTAAAGGTGTGTATAAAGTGCTACAGGAAATGCGAAAGAGGAGCCATTAATTCTGCTCTAAGGGAAATGTATACCAGAAAGTAATTAAGAGAAAGGGACATTTTAGTGGTACTTTGAAAGTAAATGTACAAAATTATAAAATAACAAATATTCCTGGTAGAGATGTATAAGAGCCTGACATTTACAGCACCTGGGATGGGGCCTAGAAGACATTCTGGTAGCCCTTGACTATACCTCCTTCAGTGAGTCAAATAGTGGACCCTCGGAAGTTAAGTCCACCCAGAACTCACAATATGACCTTATTTGGTATAAGGGTCTTTGCAGATGTAATTAAGGTAAGGATCTCTAAAAGTGACCATCCTGGATTAGGTGGGCCCTAAAGCCAGTGACCAGTATCTTTATAAGAGACAGAAAAGGAGAGTCAAACACAGAGCGACACAAGAGGAAAGCTATGTGACTACAGAAGCAGAGATTGGAGTGATGCATCTGCAAGTCAAAGGACACCAAGGATTGCGAAACCACCAGAAGCTAAGAAAGAGGTATGGAACAGATTCTCCTTCAGAGCCTGCAGAGGGAACTAATCATGCTGAAAGCTCGATTTTGGACTTTTGGCCTCCAGACTGTGAGAGAATAAATATCTATTTTGTTACCCACCAAGTTTGTGCTAACTTGTTACAATAGCTCAAAGAAATGAATATACCTTCCTATCTCAGGTTACATGTGATTCATAGGCCAGGCTGACCCATCAGATTCTCCCCCATGGGAATGTGGAACTGAGTGAGCTAGATGGTGGTGGACAGTGGGGCTGTCAGGTCATGGGTGCTGGCAGCCATGTTTTAGGTGTGTAAGAAAGAAAGGTTAAGAAGGGAGTGAAGAAAAGCAAAGAGAGAAGCAAAGGTGAGAGTCCATGTGATAACAGATTGATAACCAACTTCCCAGCTGCTTGTGTGGAACACATGAGACCTGGTGTATTCCCTGCCTGAGGATGTCCCTGACATTTCCTGTTATATAACTGAAATAATCTGCTGCTGACTGAAGTTAGATTGAACCAGTTTTTCTTCCTTGCAACCAAATGAGCCCCAATTTAACGATGATGCTTGGAGTAATTTGGTTTTAAGAAAATATAAGGTGGTGGAAATAAAATCGTAATATCTAAACCGATGGATTCAAAATGTAAACTGATCAGGAAAGAAAAGGTAACAGTTGGGAAATGTTAGCAGTAAAAAGGCTCTCTGAATAGAAAGCAAACACATTTTCTTTTATAATATAGCATGATTGTTTCAGGCCCCAGACTAGATATTCACATCAAGGGAGAAGATGAAAAAGGGGAGAGTATCAAGCACAGCTTGATACTTAACAAGCACAGCTCTCCTGACCCCCATTTACATGTCTCCATGGGGTAGGTCTTGTGGTCCCTCTGCCTTGGATCAGGGCTGAATATCTTACATGCCAGATTAATTACTTGATTCTTTCCATCTCAATCATCTATTAGCATCTACTATGTACTCAATTCTAAAACTTAAACATCAATAAATAGTATTTACAATATTGATGATATAATCAGTAACCACAGCAAAATCAATTAGTGCTTTGCACATATAGAAAAAGAAATGTAACCCCATGTCCCTTGAACTGTAATGCTAGATTATGTTTCAAGAATGAAAGTCAGGCTTCCCTGGTGGCGCAGTGGTTGGGAGTCCACCTGCCGATGCAGGGGACACAGGATCGTGCCCTGGTCCGGGAAGATCCCACATGCCGCGGAGCGGCTGGGCCCGTGAGCCATGGCCGCTGAGCCTGCGCGTCCGGAGCCTGTGCTCCACAACGGGAGAGGCCACAACAGTGAGAGGCCCGCGTACCGCAAAAAAAAAAAAAAAAAAAAAAAGAATGAAAGTCAATTGGATTATCTTTTTCTAAACTCTAATGATTCCTCAAAATTATGCCACTTTTTTCTTCCTATTTGGACAATGACTCTCTAGTAGAACTTTTTATTTTTCCTGAAGTTTTTGTTTTCTATTTTCTTGTTGACATGAGGGACGTATACTTTCATCTAATACTAAAATCATTCAAATTCTTCATCAAACATTTTCTTAAAGTAAATCCATTTTCTCTTTGAAGAGTCTTCTTGAAGCAGGCTGCAATGGAGTATATGCAACAGGAGGAGTATATGGGAAATGAGGAAACAGCATGACTCTTGAAAGAAGCTTAACTCTGAAATGAAGGTTGCAAAAAAAAAAGGATACATTTGTGGTATGCATAGCAGAGAGCTGTGGATGTGTCTATTTGTCCTCTTAGAATTAAGAATGGGCTTGAAAGTAGATGTGCTTGTAGATTGGAGCCCTTTCCACCTGATAGTCCCACTTAAATAGGAGAAATGGCCATATGCTAAGAGAATGGATCTAAGGACAGTAATTACATTTGGAATAGCTAATGAGAGGAATGTACTAGGGATTAGATCTTGCTGAGGATAAGGAGAGCTGAGTGGTATCCAGGATCCTACATAACTGAGAAATGAAACATTCTTATTCTCAGATACTCATTGCTAAAAAATAACTTCATATTTCTATGGCACTCATCTAAAAACTTCAGTTCTTTGATATTATCTCAAGAGACAAGAACTATGGTGTTAAATCAAAGAACATTTTTCCTGGCACAGCACAAAAAGAGGTTATAAACCTGTTACCATTTCTTTAAACTCCTAACTCCCTCCCTCTTCCTGCTTTAATAATTATAGTGGAAGGTAATTACATAGATATCTGCAAATTAATTAATAATTATAATCCTATTCACTATAAGAATCACTGGCAACCTTTCTCATCTGGGTTCCTTATATGAACTACAAACAGAGAAGAATTTAAATGCCTATTTCATTTTACAAAGAATGCAAAGTAATTAGTACAAATCCAGACACACAGAAGTTCATTCATATCATATACAATATAATATCAATATTATATACAATGGATGCCTTTAGGGCATTAAGCTTAAATCTCTCATATAACTTCAGCTGAGAAAGGCGAGTTGAGGTAGATATCCAAAAAGTAGTTGGAATTACTGAATTTTGAGCAATTACAATATCCTTGAAATACAACTGTGATCCTGTAAACTGACTTGGAAAAGATAACACTCCTTTAGATTAACAAATTCTGGCTTATTTCTAAAACAAATTTCTAAATTATTATAGTTATGCCCTCTGTAATTCTCACTCCCAACTCTATACCTGCAAGAAGCAATGACCCCATTTCTAGGGCCTGGAATTTTAATAGGCTAATCAAGGAATGTGGTTGTGGTTCCACTAACTCAAAATTCCACCTCTGCACTTCCACTGATTACAAAAGAAAAACTGCATTAAAACTGCAAAACCACTGTGCACACAGTCCCACTTCAATTTGAACAATGATATGAATGAAGCAATTTAAAGTGGGTTTCTGAAATCTACTTTCTTGAAATATAATAGAATCAAATAAAAGCTTCCAAGGCAACTCTCACAAGTAGACTCCATTACATTATTATGCCAAACACTAATGATGTATTATACTCTCTGGGAAACTTTATAAGCCTTTTAAGCATTTACCTCATTAATTAATTCAAAAAATGTTTAAGACACATTAATGGAAAACATTTGCATTTTCACATAACTAAGCACCTCCCACAAATACCAAATGGCTTTTCCCCACATTATTATAACTAAAAAAAAAAGGGGGGGAAACAGATATACACAGATAGTCATCACTCATTTCTTCTTTCATTGTTTTATTATCAGTTGAGAACCAGTCAAATTGCCCCAGAACTTGACTTTTCAAAGTATGGTCCATGGATCAGCCACATGAACATTAACTAGCAACTTGTTTAGAAACACAGATTCTCAGGTTTGTTGGACCTGCATCTCAGTTTGAGTTCTCCCTCTGCCCAATCCTGATTCCTACCCCTCCCTTTCACAGGCATTGATAAATATGCTATGCCCCAAAGTAAAGCAACCACAGTAAATTCCCACAATACAAGAGAAAGCCTGTCATGTTTCTGTGCAGATCAGCATATGTCAGTATATTAGGCACTCCATAAATATCTGTCGAGTGAATGAATAGACCAGTCTCCATGTCTTGCAAATCTCACAGCAATCTTTTATATCCAAGTTATGTATCTTCTATAGTCATATTTCTCAACTTTTAAAAATCTACTCTCACTTTTTTTTTTTTTTTTTTTTTGCGGTATGCGGGCCTCTCACTGTTGTGGCCTCTCCCGTTGCAGAGCACAGGCTCCGGACGCGCAGGCTCAGCGGCCATGGCTCACGGGCTTAGTTGCTCCGCGGCATGTGGGATCCTCCCGGACCAGGGCACGAACCCGTGTCCCCTGCATCGGCAGGCGGATTCTCAACCACTGCGCCACCAGGGAAGCCCTCGCACTTTTGATAAACATAAAAATCCCCCCCATTAACAGCCTGCCAGAACAGGCATACCTATTTCCAGGGGTAAAACTATTTACCTGAGTCTCTACACATGACTAGCATTTGAGCAAAACTTGTCAAGAGATAGTTAACAGAATCAAACTAAGAGGTTACTTAGATACTGAACTATCAAACAGGAACTTTACAATAACAACCAGGATTAGCTCAAGATGGAGGAGTAGAAGGACGTGAGCTCACCCCCTTCTTACAAAAACACCAAAATCACAACTAACTGCTAAACAACCACTGACCAAAAAATGCTGGAACCTACCAAAAAAAGATACGCTACATCCAAAGACAAAGAAGAAGCCACAACAAGATGGTAGGAGGGGCACAATCATGATAAAATCAAATCCCATATCCACTGCATTGGTGACCCACAAACTGGAAAACAATTACACCACAGAAGTTATCCCACAGGAGTGAAAGTTCTAAGCCCCACATCAGGCTTCCCAGCCCGGGGGTCCAGCAATGGGAGGAGGACTCCACAGAGAATCTGGTTTTGAAAGCCAGCAGGGTTTGATCGCAGGACTTCCACAGGACTGGGGGAAACAGAAATTCTCTTTTGGAGGGTGCACACAAAGTCTCGTGTGCACCAGGACCCAGGGGGTAAAAGCAGTGACCCCATAAGAGACTGGGCCAGATGTACCTGATAGTATTGGAGGTTTTCCTGCAGAGGTGAGGGGTGGCTGTGGCTCACTGTGGGGACAAAGACACTGGCAGCAGCAGTTCTGGGAAGTACTCCCTGGTGTGAGCCCTCCTGGAGGCCACCATCAACCCCACCAAACAGCCTGTAGGCTCCAGTGTTGGGTTACTTCAGACTAAACAACCAACTGGGCAGGAACACAACCCCACCCATCAGCAGACAAGCAGATTAAAGTTTTGCTGAGCATGGCCCTGCCCACCAGAGGTACAAGACCCAGCTCCACCCACCACCAGTCCCTCCCACAGGAAACTTGCACAAGCCTCTTAGACAGCCTTATCCACCAGAGGGCACACAGCAGAAACAAAAATAACTACAGTCTTGAAGACTGTGGAATGGAAACCACAATCACAGAAAGTTAGACAAAATGAAACAGCAGAGGAATATGTCCCAGATGAAGGAACAAAATAAAACCCCAGAAAAACAACTAAGTGAAGTGAAGGTAGGCAACCTTCCAGAAAAAGAATTCAGAATAATGAGAGTGAAGATGATCCAGAATTGTGGGAAAAGAATGGAGGCAAGGATCAAGAAGATGCAACAAATGTTTACCAAAGACCTAGAAGAACTAAAGAACAAACAAACAGAGATGAACAAAACAATCACTAAAATGAAAAATACACTAGAAGGAATCAATAGCAGAATGACTGAGGCAGAAAAATGGATAAGTGACCTGAAAAACAGAATAGTGGAAATCACTGCTGCAGAACAGAATAAAGAAAAAAGAATGAAAAGAAATGAAGACAGTTTAAGAGACCTCTGGGACAACATTAAACACATCAACACTTGCATTATAGGGGTCCCAGAAGGAAAAGACAGAGGGGACCTGAGAAAATATTTGAAAAGATAATAGCAGAAAACTTCCCTAACACAGGAAAGGAAACAGTCACTCCAGTCCAGGAAGCACAGAATCCCAGGCAGGATAAACCCAAGGAGGAACATGCCAACAGACATAGTAATCAAATTGACAAAAATCAAAGACAAAGAAAAAATATTAAAAGCAACAAGGGAAAAATGACAGATAATATACAAGGGAACTCCCATAAGGTTATCAGCTGATTTCTCAACAGAAACTCTACAGGCGAGTAGGGAGTGGCACAACATATTTAAAGTGATGAAAGGGAAAAAACTACAACCAAGAATACTCTACCCAGAAAGGCTCTCATTCAGATTTGACAGAGAAATCAAAAGCTTTACAGACAAGCAAAAGCTAAGAGAATTCAGCACCACCAGACCAGCTTTGAAACAAATGTTAAAGAAACTTCTCTAGGGGAGAAAGAGACCAGCAACTTAAAATAACACTGCACATATATAGACTGCTATATCAAAAGCTTGTGGGAACAGCAAACCCAAAAGCTACAATAGATACACACACAAAAGAGAAAAAGCAACCCAAACAACACTAGAGATGGTCATCAAACCACAAGAGAACAAAAGAAAGGAAGAAAAAGGACCTATGAAAACAAACCCCAAACAATTAAGAAAATGTTAATAGGAACATACATATTGATAATTACCTTTAATATAAATGGATTAAATGCTCCAACCAAAAGACACAGACTGGGGCTTCCCTGGTAGCACAGTGGTTGAGAATCTGCCTGCCAATGCAGAGGACACAGGTTTGAGCCCTGGTCTGGGAAGATCCCACATGCTGTGGAGCAACTGGGCCCGTGAGCCACAACTACTGAGCCTGCACATCTGGAGCTTGTGCTCTGCAACAAGAGAGGCTGCGACAGTGAGAGGCCTGTGCACTGTGATGAAGAGTGGCCCCCACTCGCTGCAACTAGAGAAAGCCCACACACAGAAACAAAGGCTCAACATGGCCAAAAAGAAAGAAAAGAAAGAAAGGAAGGAAGGAAGGAAGGAAGGAAGGAAGAAAGAAAGACATAGACTAGCTGAATGGATTGAAAAACAAGACCCACTGTCTACAACAGACCCACTTCAGACCTAGGGACACATACAGACTGAAAGTGAAGGAATGGAAAAAGGTATTCCATGAAAATGGAAATCAAAAGAAAGCTGGAGTAGCAATACTCATAGCAGACAAAATAAGCTTTAAAATCAAGACTGTTGTAAGAGACGAAGAAGGACACTACATAATTATCAAGGGACCAATCCAAGAAGAAGACGCACAATTGTAAATGTATATGTACCCAACATAGGAGCACCTCAATATATAAGGCAAATACTAATAGCCATAAAGGGAGAAATCAACAGTAACACAATAATAGTGAGGGACTTTACCCCCCACTTTCATCAATGGACAGATCATCCAGACAGAAAATCAGTAATCAAACACAGACCTCAAATGATACATTAGGGCTTCCCTGGTGGCACAGTGGTTGGGAGTCCACCTGCTGATGCAGGGGATACGGGCTTGTGCCCTGGTCTGGGAAGCTCCCACATGCCGTGGAGCGGCTGGGCCTGTGAGCCATGGCCTCTGAGCCTGCGCATCCGGAGCCTGTGCTCTGCAATGGGAGAGTCCACAGCAGTGAGATGCCCGTGTAACGAAAAAAAAAAAAAAGATACATTAGACCAGATGGACTTAATTGATATTTATACAGCATTCCATCCAAAAGCAGCAGAATACACATTCCTCTCATGTGCATGTGGAACATTTTCCAGGACTGATCACATGCTGGGCCACAAAGCAAGCCTCGATAAATTTAAGAAAATTGATATCATATCAAGCATCTTTTCTGACCACAACACTGAGATTAGAAGTAAACTACAAGATAAAAACTATAAAACACAAACATGTGGAAACTAAACAATATACTACTAAACCACCAATGGATCACTGAAGAAATCAAAGAGGAAATCAAAAAATACCTAGAGACAAATGAAAACAAAAGCACAATGATCCAAAATCTATGGGATGCAGCAAAACCAGTTCTAAGAGGGAAGTTTATAGCAATACAATCTTACCTCAGGAAACATGAAAAATCTCAAATAAACAACCTAACCTTACAACTAAAGCAACTAGAGAAAGAAGAACAAGCAAAACCAAAAATTAGTAGAGGGAAAGAAATCATAAAGATCAGAGCAGAAATAAATGAAATAGAGATGAAGAAAACAATAGCAAAGATCAATGAAACTAAAAGTTGGTTCTTTGAAAAGATAAACAAAATTGATAAAACTTTAGCCAGACTCATGAAGAAAAAAAAGAAGACTCAAATCAATAAAATTAGAAATGAAAAAGGTGAAGTTACAATGGACACCAGAGAAATACAAAGGACCATGACAGACTACTATAAGCAAGTGTATGCCAATAAAATGGACAACCTAGAAGAAATGGACAAATTCTTAGAAAGGTACAGTCTCCCAAGACTGGACCAGGAAGAAATAGAAAATATGAACAGACCAATCACAAGTACTGAAACTGAAACTGATTTCTAAACTCCCAACAAACAAAAGTCCAGGATCAGATGGCTTCACAAGTCAATTCTATCAAACATTTAGGGAAGAGCTAACTATCCTTCTGAAACTGTTCCCCCAAAATTGCAGAGGACGGAAAACTCCCAAATTCATTCTATGAGGCCACCATCACCCTGATACCAAAACCAGGCAAACATACCACAAAAAAAAAAATTACCGGCCAATATCACTGATGAACATAGATGCAAAAATCCTCAACAAAATACTAGCAAACAGAATCCAAAAACACATTAAAAGGATCATACGCCATGATCAAGTGGGATTTATCCCAGAGATGAAAGGATTTTTCAATATCTGCAAATCAGTGTGATACACCACCACAACAAATTGAGAATACATACCATGTGATCATCTAATGAATGCAGAAAAATCTTTTGACAAAATTCAACACCCATTTATGATAAAAACTCTCCAGAAAGTGGGCATAGAGGGAATATACCTCAACATAATAAAGGCCATATATGACAAACCTACAGCTAACATCATACTCAATGGTGAAAAGCTGAAAGCGTTTCCTCTAAGACCAGAAACAAGACAAGGATAACCACTCTCACAACTTTTATTCAACATAGTTTTGGAAGTCCTAGCTACAGCAATCAGAGAAGAAAAATAAATAAAAGGACTCCATATTGGAAAAGAAGAAGTTAAACCATCACTGTTTGCAGATGACATGATACTATACATAGAAAACCCTAAAGACACTACCAGAAAACTACTAGAGCTCATCAATGAATTTGGTAAAGTTGCAGGTTACAAAATTAATACACAGAAATCTCTTGCATTTCTATACACTAACAATGAAAGATCAGAAAGAGAAATTAAAGAAACAATCCCATTTACCATCACATCAAAAAGAATAAAATACCTAGGAATAAACCTACCTAAGGAGACAAAAGACCTATACTCTGAAAAGTACAAGATACTGATGAAAGAAATTGAAGACGACACAAACAAATGGAAAGATATACCATGTTCTTGTATTGGCAGAATCAATGACTATACTACCCAAGGCATTCTACAGATTCAGTGCAATCCCTATCAAATTACCAATGGCATTTTTCACAGAACTAGAACAAAAAAAATCATAAAATCTGTATGTAGACACAAAAGACCCCAAATACCCAAAGCAACCTAGAGGGAAAAAAAACCAAAACCAAAAATGCAGCAGGAGGAATCAGGATGCCTGGCTTCAGACTATACTACAAAGATACAGTCATCAAAACAGTATGCTACTGGCACAAAAATAGAAATATAGATCAGTGGAACAGGTGAACCTATGGTCAATTAATCTACAATAATGGAGGCAAGACTGTACAATGGAGGAAAGACAGCCTCTTCAATAAATGGTGCTGGGAAAACTTGACCGCTACATGTAGAAAAATGAAATTAGAACATTCTTTAACACCATACACAAAAATAAACTCAAAATGGATTAAAGACCTAAATTTGAGACTGGACACTATAAAACTCTTACAGTAAAACATGCAGAACACTCTCTGACATAAATCACACCAATATCTTTTTCAATCTGTCTCCCAGAGTAATGGAAATAAAATCAAAAATAAACAAATGGGACCTAATTAAGCTCAAAAGCTTTTGCACAGCAAAGAAAACCATAAATAAAACGAAAAGACAATCCACAGAATGGGAGAAAATACTTGCAAATGATGTGAACGACAAGAGACTAGTCTCTAAAATTTACACACAGCTCATGTGGCTTAATATCATCAAAACAAACAACCCAATCAAAACATGACAGAAGACTTAAATAGACATTTCTCCAAAGAAAACATACAGATGGCCAAGAGGCACATGAAAATATGTTCAACATCACTATTAGAGAAATGCTAATTAAAACTACTATGAGATATTACCTCACACCAGTCAGAACAGCTACCATCAAAAAATCCACAAACAATAAATCCTGGAGAGGGTGTGGAGAGAAGGGAACCCTCCTACACTGTTGGTGGGAATGTAAATTGGTACAGCCACTGTGGAGAACAGTAAGGAGGCCCCTTAAAAACTTAAAATAGGGCTTCCCTGGTGGCGTACTGGTTGAGAGTCCGCCTGCCGATGTAGGGAACACGGGTTCGTGCCCCGGTCTGGGAAGATCCCACATGCCGCGGAGTGGCTGGGCCCGTGAGCCATGGCCGCTGAGCCTGTGCGTCCGGAGCCTGTGCTCCGCAGCGGGAGAGGCCACAACAGTGAGAGGCCCGCATACCGCATAAAAAAAAAAAAAAAAAAAAACCCTTAAAATAGAGCTATCATATGATCCAGCGATCCCACTCCTGGGCATATATTTGGAGAAAAACATGGTCTGAAAGAATACATGCACCTCAATGTTCACTGCAGCACTGTTTACAATACCCAAGACATGGAAGTAACCTAAATGTCTATCGACAGAGGAATGGATAACAAAGATGTGGCACATATACACAATGGAATATTAGTCAACTATTAAAAAGAACAAAATAGTGCCATTTGCAGCAACATGGATGGACCTAGAGATTGTCATATTGAGTGAAGTAAGTCAGACAGAGAAAGAAAATTTTGTATATCACTTATATGCAGAATCTTAAAAGATGATACAAATGAACTTATTTACAAAACAGAAACAGACTCACAGACTTAGAGAATGAACTTCTGGTTACCAGGGGGAAAGGGTTGGGGGGACGGACAGTTAGGGAGTTTGGGACTGACATATACAAACTGCTTTATTTAAAATGGATAACCAACAAGGACATACTGTATAGCACAGGGAACTCTGCTCAATATTATGTAGCAACCTTAGGGAGGGTGGGAGGGAGGGTGATGCAAGAGGGAAGAGATATGGGAACATATGTATATGTATAACTGATTCACTTTGTTGTAAAGGAGAAACTAACACACTATTGTAATATAGTTATACAACTATATATAGTTATATTGTTATATTCAAATAAAGATGTTAAAAAATATTATGTAGCACCTTAAATGGGAAAAGAATTTGAAAAAGAATAGATTCAGGTATATGTATAACTGAATCATTTTTCTGTACACCTGAAACTAACACAACATTATTAATCAACTATACTCCAATAGAAAATAAAAAGATTTAAAAGTAACAAACATATTGTTTGATGAAACAATATTTAAACAGTGTCTAAGAGGTTTCATCTTGTCCAATAGGCTAATTTTGAGATGTTAATATTCCACTCTCTTATGTTTCCTTCCTTCCCCATTATAAGCAAGAAGACAGGACCCTTGTTATCTCTTTTACTCGGGAATGTGAACAGGCTGGAAATGTCCACTTGAAGTCAACGACTCTTCCAGTCTTTAGGCAGGGCTCAGATTAATGGGAGAGGTACCTCAAGGAAGGGAGAAGAGAGTGTCTAGAGAGGCAGCAGAGAATAAGAGGAATAAAACCCCCACCCAGCCCCAGACCATGGAGAGGTATAGGATTTTCTAGGTTTCAAGAGTTTGATCTGAAGGGCTTCCCCAGGACTTTGGTGGTGCTCATGAACCTGGAACCTCAGCATAACTATGAGTTTATGTGTTGGGGTGAAGGTGATCCCTAATAATGCCTGAGATCAAATTTCCTGCCATTCCAACAGGATAGGGACTAACAGATTCAGGCTGAATTTTTAAAGTTGTTATATTACTTTCAAGAGTTATGGAATAGGAGTCACACCCTTATGTGTTCCAATTTCCAAACTATATATTATTCATGTAATGATTTACATTCTGTGGTAGACAGCTTCTCAAACGTCTCCCATTGGAATTTAAATTGATGCAGCCAGTATGGAAAACAGTATGGAGATTCCTCAAAAAACTAAAAATAGAACTACCATATGATCCAGCAATTCCACTTCTGAGTATTTATCCAGAGAAAACAAAAAGAGCATTTCGAAAGGATACATGCACACCTATGTTCACTGCAGCATTATTTACAATAGCCAAGATACGGAAGCACCCTAAGTGTCCATCAATGGATGAATGGTTAAAGAACATGTGGTATAAATACACAGTAAAATACTACTCAACCATAGAAAAAGAATGAAATCCTGTCATTTGAGACAACATGGATGGACCTTGAGGGTACCATGCTAAGTGAAATATGTCAGACAAAGAAAGATACATACTGCATGATTTCACTTGTATGTGAAATCTAAAAACAAAACAAACAAAATTAACAGATACAGAGAACAGACTGATGGTTGCCAGAGTGGAGAGGAGTTAAGGGGAGGGCAAAATGGGAGAAGGGGATCAAAAGGTACAAACTTCCAGTTATAAAAGAAATGAGTCATGGGGATGTAATGTACAGCATAGTGACTATAGTCAATATTGTACTGCAAGTCTGAAAGTTGCTAAGAAAATAAACCTTGGGGCTTCCCTGGTGGCGCAGTGGTTGAGAGTCCGCCTGCCGATGCAGGAGACACGGGTTCGTGCCCTGGTCCGGGAAGATCCCACATGCCGCGGAGCGACCAAGCCCGTGAGCCATGGCCGCTGGGCCTGCGCATCCGGAGCCTGTGCTCCGCAACGGGAGAGGCCACAACAGTGAGAGGCCCGCATACTGCAAAGGAAAAAAAAAAAAAAAAAAGAAAATAAACCTTAAAAGTTCTCATTACAAGAAAAAATTCTTATAACTTTGTATGGTGACAGAGCATAACTAGACAGATTGTGATGATTTCTTAATGTATACAAATACGATATCATTATGTTGTACACCTGAAACTAATATACTGTTGTATGTCAATTAGACTTCAATTAAAAAAATAAAAATGTCTGCCAATCATCTTGCCTTTTGTTATTCATGCTCTCTGTAATGCTCTCTTGAGTGCAGGTTGGAATTGGTGAGTCACTTCTAATTAACAGAACACAGCAAAAGTGATGGTATGTCACTTCTGTGATCAGGTTATAAAATTTTAACTTTTTTCTTTCTCAACTCTCTCCTGCCCTCTCACTTGCTCACCCTGATGACACCAGTGGTCACAATGTAAACTGTGCTATGGAGAGGCACATGTGGCAAGGAACTCACAGGGCAACCTTTGATAACAGCTCGTGAGAAACTGAGGTCTTAAGTCCAACAACCTGAGAGGAACTAAATCTTGCCAACAACCACTTGAGTGAGCTTGGAAGCAGATCCTCACTCAGGCAAGTCCTGAGATGACCATCCCAGCCAACACTTTCATTGCAGCTTTGTGAGACACACAGAACCAGAGGAACCAGCTAAGTCATGCCCAGATTCCTAACCCACAGAAAGGTGAGATAATAAATGTTGATTTATGCCTCTCAGTTTGGGGCTAATTTATTATGCAGCAATAGATAACTAAAACAGATTTCAAGAGAAAAAGTAGAAAAGAGAATGTGCTAATATACATTTACCTATAGGTGATATTTCTATAGAAAGTAAAATCTAGCCAGTGTTTCTTAAGCAGGGGTGCACATCAGAATAACTCAGGGCTAAGAGGAGTGTTAAAAGACAGAAATATACGGAAAAGGTAAAGTGGGGTAATAAAGAATAAGGAAAACGAAGTTCATTTTTTTCCAATGAGATGCCACTGCCCAAGCCTCTGGTTCAGTCCATAGCAGGTGAGGTTGTCAGAGCCACTGTCTCAGGATTTGCTCTCCTTGTTACAAAAGGGCTTTGGTTCACCACATTTCTTACATGGTCTTTCAGGATCCTTTGGCTTCCTGCTATCTACCAGTTGAATTTGATTTTCAAATTGCATTAAAGATAAATGCAGGGGCTTCCCTGGTGGAGCAGTAGTTAAGAATCCGCCTGCCCTTGCACGGGACAGGGGTTCAAGCCCTGGTCTGGGAAGATCCCACATGCCGCGGAGCATCTAAGCCCATGCACCACAACTACTGAGCCTGCACTCTAGAGCCCGCAAGCCACAACTACTGAAGCCCGCATGCCACAACTACTGAAGCCTGCCGGCCTAGAGCCTGTGCTCTGCAGCAAGAGAAGCCACCACAATGAGAAGCCCATGCACCACAATGAAGAGTAGCCCCTGCTCGCTACAATTAGAGAAAGCCCATGCGTAGCAACAAAGACCCAAACGCAGCCAAAAATAAATAAATAAATAAAAATTTTTAAAAAGATAAATGCAAGTGAAGAGGGACACTGTTGTGATATCATCAGAATCTTATCCCCAGTCCTTATTCCTAGACAGGCTTAGCAGTCAGATTTGGGGAAATGGCTCCAGTTGGATCCTTAGAAGATTCCATAGTTTAATTAGTTTGTTATGCCCTGGCAGACGTTGTGAAACAGCTCATGGCAGTCCTGACACAGAGTAAAGTGAAAGTTTCCTTTCATATGTGTAGTCTCTTCAGGACTCCCTCCAGTTAGTGAGATCCATGAGCTAGTGAAGTTAGTAAAGTCTCATTTTCAGTCATATCATGTTTCCCAAAACTACTAAGTAAGATTTCAAGTCATTCTCAGAAAGCCTTGGCATGGTCAGAGGTGTTAACAATCCCTAGAAAACACTAGTGAGTGGGGGAAAAAAAGAGGACATAAGATTTGACAGTTAGGTGTTTTACTACTTTGACCTTTACAGGATAAAGACTTTGGGCCAAAAAAAGAAAAAGGAAAACTTACTCTTCTCAGGTGACTCAGAAATAATTTACTTAGCCATGGGAAGCTCTCATAATTAAATACAGAGGAACAATCATCAAAGAAAAATTAGACATTGGTCTCTCTGCTTCAGGATGTCCACTGTATTCCCTTCTGATTCTATACCCTACACCTCAATCTATCTCAACAGAACATGTTAGGACAGTCTAAAACAGAGATGCCAAAGACATAAACTGCCAAATTCAAGGTCTTATGTAGGAAATGTTTAAAAGAAAGATAGGTAAGAAAATATAAAAAGGTATTGTATCTCACCAAGATTAAGACCTTTTGATTCTGTACTTGCTTTTATTTAAAAATTGAAGTACAGTTGATTTACACGATTATATTAGTTTCAGGTGTACAACATAGTGATTAACATTTTTATAGATTATACTCCATTTAAAGTTATTACAAAATATTGGCTATGTTCCCTGTGTTGTACAATATAACCCTGTAGCTTATTTTATACATAATAGTGTGTATTTCTTAATCCTCTACCCCTGTCTCTCCCCACTGGTAACCACTAATTTGTTCTCTGTAACTGTGAGTCTGTTTTGTTATGTTCATTCATTTATTTTTCAGATTCCACATATAAATGATAACATACAGTATTTGTCTTTCTCTGTTTCAAGTATTTCACTAAGCATAATATATTCCAGGTCCATATATGTTGCTGCAAATGGCACAATTTCATTCTTTTTTATGGCAAAGTAATATCCCATTGTATATATATACCACACCTTCTTTATCCATACAGCTCTTGATGGACAGTTAGGTTGCTTCCATATCTCAGTTACTGCAAATAATGCTGCTTTGAACAGTGGAGTGCATATATCTTTTCAAATTAGTGTTTTCCTTTTACATACCCAGGAGTGGAATTGCTGGATCATATGGTATCTCTAGTTTTTAGTTTTTTGAGGAACTTACATACTGTTTTCCATAGTGGCTGCACCAATTTACATTCCCACCAACAGCATAGGAGGGTTTTTTCTCCACATCCTCACCAACACTTGTTATTTGTAGACTTTTTGATGATAGCCATGACATGTGTGAGGTGATATCTCACTGGGTTTTGATTTGCATTTCCCTAATGATTAGCAATGTTGAACATCTTTTCTTGTGCCTGTTGGCCATCTGTATGTCTTCTGTGGAAAAATGTCTATTCGGGTCTTCTGCCCATTTTTTAATTGGGCTATTGGGTTTTTTTGATACTAAGTTGTATGAGCTATTTATATATACTGGGTATTAACTCCTTGGTCATATCATTTGCAAATATGTTCTCCCATTCAGTAGGTTGTCTTTTCTTTGTTAATGGTCTCCTTTGCTGTGCAAAAGCTTTTAGTTTAATTAGGCCCCATTTGTTTAATTTTGCTTCTATTTCTTTTGTTTTAGGAGACAGATCCAAAAGAATATTGCTACACTTTATGTCAAAAGGTGTTCTGCTTTTATTTTCCTCTAGGAGTTCTAAGACTTCAGGTTTTATATTTAGGTCTTTAACCCATTTTGAGTTTATTTTTACATATGTGTGAGGAAATGTTCGAATCTCATTGTTTTACATGTAGCTGTCCAGTTTTCCCAGCACCACTTGTTGAAGTGATTATCTTTTCTCCATTGTATATCCTTGCCTCCTTTGTCAAAGATTAATTGAACATAAGTGTGTGGGTTTATTTCTGGGCTCTCTATTCTGTCCCATTGATCTATGAGTCTGTTTTTGTGCAAGTTCCATACTGTTTTGATTACTGTAGATTTGTAGCACAGTCTGAAGTCAGGGAGCCTAACACCTACAGCTTTGTTCTTTTTTTCTCAAGATTGCTTTGGATATTCAGAGTCTTTTGTGGTCCCATATATATTTTAGGATTATTTGTTCTACTGTGAAAAATGTCATGAGTATTTTAAATAGGAATTGCATTAAATCTGTAGATTGCTTTGGGTAGTATGGATATTTTAGCAAAATTATCTCAATCCATGAACATGGGATACCTTTCCATTTCTTTGTATCATCTTCAGTTTCCTTCATCAATGTTTCACAGTCTTCAGGGACTTCCCTGGCGGTCCAGTGGTTAAGACTCCACGCTTCCAATGCAGGGGACGCAGTTTTAATTCCTGGCGAGGGAACTAAGATTCCACATGCCCTCACACATGGCCTAAAAAAAAAAAAATTTTATAGTTTTCAGAGCACAGGTCTTTCTCCTCCTTGGTTACATTTATTATTAGGTATTTTATTCTGTTCATGTGATTTTAAATAGACTTGCTTTCTCTTTCTGAAAGTTCATTACTAGTGGCTAGGAAAACAACAGATTTCTGTATAGTAATCTTGTATCTTGCAACTTTAATGAATTCATTTATTACTTCTGATAGATTTTGGTGGAGACTTTAGGGTTTTCTACATATATAGTATCACATCATCTGCAAATAGAGACAGTTTTACTTCTTCCCTTCCAATTTGGATGACTTTTATTTCTTTTTCTTGTTTGCTGTGGCTAGGACTTCCAATACTATGTTAAATTAAAGTGGCAAGAGTGGACATTCTTGTCTTATTCCTGATTTGAGAGGAAAAGCTTTCAGCTTTTCACTGTTGAGAATGATGTTAGCTATGAGTTTGTCATAAATGCCCTTTATTGTGTTGAGGTATGTTCCCTATATACCAACTTCAATGAGAGTTTTTTTTATAGTGATTGGATGGTGGATTTTGTCAAATGCTTTTTCTGAGTCTATTGAGATGATCATGTGATTTTTTTATCCTTCCTTTTGTTAAGGTGGTGTATCACACTGATTGATTTGCAAATATTGAACCATCCTTGCATCCCTGGAATAAATCCTACATGATCATTGTATGTGATCCTTTTTATATATTGTTGGATTTGGTTTGCTAATATTTTGTTGAGGATTTTTGCATCTATGTTCATCAGAGATACTGGCCTGTGATTTTGTTTTTTTCTGTAGTGTCTTTGTCTGGTTTTGGTATCAGGGTAATACTAGCCTCATAGAAATGAATTTGGGAATGTTCCCTCCTCTTCAACTTTTTTGGAATAGTTTGAGAAGTATAGGTATTAGTGCTTCTTTATGTGTTTGATAGAATTCCCCTGTGAAGTCTTCCAGCCCTGGACTTTTGTTTGCCGGAAGTTTTTAAAATTACAAATTCAATTTTACTACTAGTGATTGGTCTGTTCAGATTGTCTATTTCTTCCTGATTCAGTCTTGGAAGACTGTATGCTTAGAGAAATGTGTCCATTTCTTCTAGTTTGTCCAATTTGTTGGTGTATAACTGTTCATAGTATTCTCTTATGATTTTTTGTAGCTATGTGGTATCAGCTGTTATTTCTCCTCTTTCACTTCTTATTTTATTTGGGTCCTCTATTTTTTTCTTGATAGGCCTGGCTAAAGACTTATCAATTTTGTTTTGTTTTGTTTTGTTTTTCAAAAAAACAGCTCTTGGCTTCACTGATCTTTTCTATTGGTCTTTTTTTGGGGGGAGGGGCTCTTATTTCATTTCCTTGTTGATCTTTACTATTTCCTTCCTTCTACTGACTTTGGGCTTTGTTTGTTCTTCTTTTTCTAATTCCTTTAGATGGTAGGTTAGGCTGTTTGAGATTTTTCTTGTTTCCTGAGGTAGACCTGTATCATTATAAGCTTCCCTTTTAGACCTGTTTTTGCTGTGTCCCATAGATTTTGGAAAGTTGTGCTTTTATTTTGTCTCAAGGTATTTTCTGATTTTCTTTTTATTTCTTCATTGACCCATTGGTTTTTTAGTAGCTTGTTGTTTAGTCTCCATGTGTTTGGGTTTTTTCCCCATTTTTCTTACTGTAGATGACTTCTAGTTTCATACTGTTGTGGTCAGAAAAAATGCTTGATATAATTTCTATCCTCTTAAATTTGTTGAGACTTGTGTTGTGGCCTAGCATATGATCTACGTTCCATGTGCACTTGAAAAGAACGTGTATTCTGCTGGTATTGGATGGAATATCCTATAGATATCTATTAAGTCCAACTGATCTAATGTATCATTTAATACTACTGTTTCCTTGTTGATTTTCTGCCTGGATGATCTGTCCACTGATGTAAGTGGGGTGTTAAAGTCACCTATTATTAATGTCAATTTCTCCCTTTACATCTGTTAATATTTGCTTTATACATTTAGATGCTCATATGTAAGGTGCATACATGTTAACAAATGTTATATCCTCTTATTGTATTGATCCCTTTTATCAATATATAATGGCCTTATTTGTCTTTTGTTACAGACTTTGTTTTAAAGTCTATCTTACCTTACAAAAACAGAAACATAGATCAATGGAAGAAGATAGAAAGCCCAGAGGTAAACCCACGCCCCTATGGTCAACTAATCTATGACAAAGGAGGCAAGGATATACAATGGAGAAAAGACAGTCTCTTCAATAAGTGGTGCTGGGAAAACTGGAAAGCTACATGTAAAAGAATGAAATTAGAACACTCCCTAACACCATACACAAAAGTAAACTCAAAATGGATTAGAGACCTAAATATAAGACCGGACACTATAAAACTCTTAGAGGAAAACAAAGGAAGAACACTCTGACATAAATCACAGCAAGATCTTTTTGATCCACCTCCTAGAGAAATGGAAATAAAAACAAAAATAAACAAATGGGACCTAATGAAACTTCAAAGCTTTTGCACAGCAAAGGAAACCATAAACAAGATGAAAAGACAACCCTCAGAATGGGAGAAAATATTTGCAAATGAATCAACAGACAAAGGATTAATCTCCAAAATATATAAACAGCTCATGCAGCTCAATATTTAAAAAACAAACAACCCAATCCAAAAATGGGCAGAAGACCTAAATAGATATTTCTCCAAAGAAGACATACACATGGCCAAGAAGCACATGAAAAGCTGCTCAACATCACTAATTATTAGAGAAACGCAAACCAAAACTACAATGAGATACCACCTCACACCAGTTAGAATGGGCATCATCAGAAAATCTACTAACAACAAATGCTGGAGAGGGTGTGGAGAAAATGGAACACTCTTGCACTGTTGGTGGGGATGTAAATTGATACAGCCACTGTGGAGAACAGTATGGAGGTTCCTTAAAAAATTAAAAATAGAATTACCATATGAACCAGCAATCCCACTACTGGGCATATACCCAGAGAAAACCACAATTCAAAAAGACACATGCACCCAAATGTTCATTGCAGCACTATTTACAACAGCCAGGTCATGGAAGCAACCTAAATGCCCATCGATAGATGAATGGATAAAGAAGATGTGGTACATATATACAATGGAATATTACTCAGCCATAAAAAATGAACGAAATTGGGTCATTTGTTGAGACGTGGATGGATCTAGAGACTGTCATACAGAGTAAGTCAGAAAGAGAAAAACAAATATCGTATATTAACACATGTATGTGGAACCTAGAAAAATGGTACAGATGAACCAGTTTGCAGGGCAGAAGTTGAGACACAGATGTAGAGAACAAATGTATGGACACCAAGGGGGGAAAGCCACGGTGGGGTGGGGATGGTGGTATGATGAATTGGGCGATTGGGATTGACATGTATACACTAATGTGTATAAAACTGATGACTAATAAAGAACTTACTGTATAAAAAAATAAAATAAAATTCAAAAATTAAAGTCTATCTTGTCTTATATGAGTATTGCTACCCCAGCTTTCTTGTCATTTCTACTTGCGTGAAATATTCTTTTCCATACCCTCACTTTAATTCCATGTGTGTCTTTAGCTCTGAAGTGAGTCTCTTGTAAGCAGCATATACATGGGTCTGTTTTATCCAATTAGGCACCCTATGTCTTTTGATTGGAACATTTGGTCCACAGACATTTAAATATACTTATTTCCATTTTGCTACTTGTTTTCTGCTTGTTTTTGTAGTTCTGTTTTCTTCTTTTTTAGCTTCTTCCCTTGTGGTTTGATTATTTGCTTTAGTGGTATGCTTGTGTTCTTTTCTCTCTAGTTTTTGTGTATCTATTTATCTATTGTAGGTTTTTGATTTGCAGTTACCATGGAGTTCATATGTTGACCTATATCTACCTGTTTTAATTAAACTGGTAGTCATTAAGTTCACACACATTCTAAAAGACTTACATTTTTTTACTCCTCACCCCTGCATTTTTGTATTTTTGATGTCATATTTTACATCTTCATGTTTATCCCTTTTTTGTAGTTATAGTTGATTTTACAATTTTTTTAATCTTTTAATCTTTGTACTAGGTTATTTAAAGTGATTCACAGCCTTTACTATGGTATTTGCCTTTACTAATTGGATTTTTCCTTTCCTATAAATTCTTCTTGTTGTAGCCTTTTCTTTTCCACTTATAGAAAATCCTTCAACATTTCTTTTAGGGTTGGTTTAGTATTGATGAATTCATTTTTTTACTTGTCTAAGAAGTTCTTTCTCTCTCTTCCAATTCTGAATTATAATCTTGCTCAGTAGAGTATCCTAAGTTTCATGCTTTTTCCCTTCAGCACTTTAAATAATTCATGCCACTCCCCTGTGGCCTGCAAAGTTTCTGCAGAAAAATCAGTTGATGGCCTTATGGGAGTTCCCTTTTAAGTGACTCTTGTTTTTCTCTTGCTGCCTTTAGAATTCTAACTTTTTGCCATTTTAATTATGTTTTGTTGTGGGTCTTTGTGTTCCTATCTTTTGGGGGACTCTGTGCTCCCTATATCTGGATATCCATTTCCTTCTTCAGTTTCAGGTATTTTTCAGCCACAGTTTAATCAAATTACATTTTCAGTATATTTTTCTCTCTCTTCTGAGATGCCTATAATGTGAATATTAGTATACTTGGTGTTTTCCCACAAGTCCCTTAATCTGTTCTCATTTTTTTTCTTTTTGCTGTTGTGATTGGTTGATTTCCCTTATTCTATCTTCCAGATCACTTATGTGTTCTTCTGTATCACTCTGGTCTGCTGTTCATTTCTTCAAGTGTGTTTTTCATTTGTTATTGTATTCTTCAGTTCTTACTGGTTCTTTTTTACATTTCTACTTCCTTATTAAAATTCTCAGTGTGTTCATCTATTCTTTTGCCTAATTCAGTTAGCATTCTTATTACTAATGCTTTTAACTCTTTATCTGGTAAATTATCATTTTCATTAGTTTTTTCAGGGTTTTTTCTTGTTCTTTCATTTGAAAAAAAAATGCCTCTTTCTCATTTTGCTTAACTTTCTCTTTTGAAATTAGGTGAAACAGTTACCTATCCCAGTCTTGCAAGGGTGTCCTTGTGTGGGAGCATGCCTATACAGTCTGCATGTGCCTGGTGGCTTTCCTGGGAGAGCTGGACCCGAAGTGATCATGAGTCACGTCTTACCCCAGGATGTGCTGGCAGCTATCACCTTGGTGGGAGGTGGGGCTGGAGATGGAGGGGTTAGAGTCAGAGCCAGGTGTGAGCCAGGGCATCTCCTCTGCTCAATGACCAACATCATTCTATTGGGGTCAGGGGCAGGTCCCAAACTGCTGGAACGAAAGGCCTGAGGGTCAGGTATGAGCTGGTTCTGTTCCTTCTAAGTCTGTGCTTTCCCCCTCCTAGCATCAGCACCTTTACCCCAGAAGGGAGCAGTGCTGGAGCAAGAGGGACTCAAGTGAGTGATGGGAGTTGGTGACTGGTGCAGGCCAGGGTGCACACTGGGGCAGTCCCAGCACACCAGAGTTCCACACCACTCCCGATCTGTTGCCCCCATAAATGCCAGTAATGTCTGCCCTCACCTTATATGGGTGCTGTGCTGGGTCTGAGCCACCTCCATCCCCCACAACTGTGCACTCTCCTCAGAAACAGCAGCCTTCACCCTAGTGGGAAGCTGCACTGCAGAGCAAGAGGAGCTGGAGCAGGTGCTTGGCATCGGCTGGGGCATGCACTGAGTGGTTGAGGAAAACCAGCCTAAGTCCCAGGCAGTTTCAGTCTACTTCCTCTGCCTTGTTTCAGGAGTAAGCAAGCACTGTGCATGCTCTTTGTGATCCAAGTCTAGTTTCCTAACAGTTCTATTGTTAGTCCCACTGGTTTTCACACCAGCTGAAAGGACTTGTCTTCCCAGTGTCAGACCTCAGGGCTAAGGCACCCAATACACGGTTTGAACTGTTCACCCCCCAGGGAGGATCTCTGAGCCCACATAATCCTGCTCCTCTTCTATGTCTCCTCCCAGGGACACAGGTCCTGACCTGACCACTTTTCTTTCCTTCCTATGCAACTCCATGTGGATCTTACAGCCTTGGTTACATAAGTCTTTCTGCCAGTCTCCAGTTTGTTTTCTGTGAGAATTGCTCCACATTTAGATGAATTTCTATGTATTCATCAGGAGAGGTGAGCTCCATATTCTCCTAGTTGGCCTTCTTGCTCTCTATGTGCTGGTACTTTCTTGATTTTTATCCAAAAGCATCAGTTAGATCACAACTGTTACCTGGATGATGTCAACTGTAAAATGCATTCTAATTTCAAAGATATTAGAACATGAGGAAATGTCCATCCTAGAATAGATGAGAGTAGTTTCAGGTCCTGAGAATAGAAGTATTTAGATTTCATATGTAAGGAGTCCACCTCCCAGCTCAAAAAACCTGACTTTTCAGGCTGACCATAGGCAATTACAAAGGCTTTCCCTGGCAGGCTTCTTAGGAGAAAGAGGCCTTCTCCATTATCAGATTTGGTACAAAATCAATACACAATGCATTGCCATCTCTGAAAGTTGTTGCATACAAGGACTCAGGTCCCCATGGATGGCCATGCTCTTACACACATCTGCATTCCTGGCCCAGGCGTCTTTATTTGGAAGTCTTCCTATGGTGGAAAACTTGAAGACAATTTTCTACACCCGACTTGGTACTTTCCCACTCCTAGCTCTTCCTTCTTCCTTCTCCCAGCCCCTAGGTCCATAAATCTTCAGGTGCCTTTTGTTCAGGGCTCCCTGAACAGTGAGACAACCCCCAACATCTGTGCTGATCCACCTGACCCTCAACCAGGAGGCCATTCCATAGGGAAAAGTGGAACAGAGGGAGTCTTCCTTTAGTTTAGACCCTTGTTTATACAAACTCAGTAAGTGATCAACGACTTGACTGTCACTTTCACTTTGGCTTGTTGTTTAATCCAGTACTCCCAATACCTGGCAGTTCAGCTCTCTCTCTCCATCTCAGCCGAGCTGCTGCCACTATTCAAGTCAAACAGAATGCAGTAAAGCAATCTGAACACAAACCATGGGAACAGTCAGGTTCTTAAGAAGTCTATCAGCCAGGATTTCCACTTGTTGTTTTCTGTGTACTCAAGCAAATGTTGAGCAACTGCTACTCATTAAACACTGAGAACACTGAGTTGGAATGGCTAGATATGACATGACATGAGTCAAATGGGAAACAATTCACAACACTGTAGATATATATTTGGATGACAAAATATTTGGGTCTATGAGAAAAGAATTCAGGAATGGGAGGAAGCATTATGAACTATAGTAACCAAGGAAGGCTTTGTGAAAGAAGTGTGAATAGAGCACCAAACTAGTAAAATTTGGGTAATTAGTGGGAAAAAACATAGGGATGTTAAAACATAAAACTCCCGTTCTCAAAGAATATAGCCCTTTTTTCACACTATGGAACATTGTGCAAGTTATATTTTTGTTGCCGTTGTTGTTAAATTAGATGTGTCTGCCCCTGTAACAACAAAATAGTTTCCTCTGCAGAGCAACATAGAATAGGATGTATGATTATTTTTCAGAATAAAAACCTTAATTATTTTGACTTCATTCATTTTCCTTTAGTTTATATTCTCCAAATTCAAACCAATGAAGTACAGAAAGATCAGACTGACTATCTTCCCCCATAGTTGTTTAGCTAATCCACTATGTGGCAATTAATATGCAATTTGACCAGAGTTGCCAGCCACTGGACTGGAAAGAGGCATGCTCTAAAAATGTATAGCCATTCTGGTCTAAATAGCTCCACACTAAATGCTTATTAGGAATAATTAAATTTTGGAAACAAAGACGTAGCTTTGGAAGCCTGGCTTTCCTCCAGCTATTCAATTAAATTAGTTTATTTATTACGTCTCACTTTCAACTCTACCAACTTTAAAATAGGATATAATTTTCAAACCACAAATATTTCTTGAGCACTTTCTCAGTGCCAGGCAGAAGTCCCTGCCTTCCTAGAGCTTACAGTCAACTTAGTCTACACTTTAGAGTTGCACTGTCACTAAAGTAGCCATAGCCACTAACCACATATGGCTACTAAGCACTTGAAACACAGCTAGTGCAACTGAAAAATGAATTTTTTTTTTTTTTTTTTTTTTTGCGGTATGCGGGCCTCTCACTGTTGTGGCCTCTCCCATTGCGGAGCACAGGCTGCGGACGCGCAGGCTCAGCGGCCATGGCTCACGGGCCCAGCCACTCCGCGGCATGTGGGATCTTCCCAGACCAGGGCACGAACCCGTGTCCCCTGCATCGGCAGGCGGATTCTCAACCACTGCGTCACCAGGGAAGCCCAAAAATGAATTTTTAAAAATTTTATTTTACTTAATCTAAATTTAAAACCTGAGACACGATTCAACTATTGGAAAACTTAAGTATGTCTGGAACAACGAGTATGTGAATCTACATTGGGTACATGAATCATAATTTGCTATATTTCCAATGAAAACAGCATCCAAATTGAGATATGAGGTAATTACAAAATATATACTGGATTTCAAAGATTTAGTACAAAAATGTAAAGTATTTTAATTTTTATATTGATTACATACTGAAATGATATTTGGGATATACTGATCACATATGTGGCTCACAATATACTTCTATCAGACAGTACTGCTCTAGAGCAATGATTTGCCCAAGGAAGGCTTAAATGCAGGGCTACTTAGGAAGCTCTACTGTACCTCAACTCACACTCATTTTCTTTCTGTTCCCTTCTTTCTTACCTTGTTTTCTTCTCCCTCTCTTCCTTCTAACAATGATGGGCACTGGACTCAAGAGCTAGAAAGATTGCTGACCCAGGGTTTAAATAATTCAAGGCAACCGCTTATTCGTTGACGATTTTAATTACAAAAGATCAGTGGAATGACTTAGCAACTACAATATATTAGGAGTATCTTAGTAGCTCAAGGGAAAGGTGTGAAAGAAACAGCTTTGCATTTCCCCATGGACAGTCTTAGAAGTAGTTTTCTAATAAGTCACTAAAAAATACTTAAACACTTTTTTAAAGTTTTAATATCAAAAAGACCTGAAATATTAATGAAAGATAAATTTTATTACCTTATCCTAAATTACATTTCATAAATGTAAGATATTACATAAATAAAATTACACTGGATAAGAGCTTTCACCAAAGCATTTTAAGCCATCACAAAGTAGATTTATTAAGTTATCATTATCTTTTATGGTCACTCTCCAACTCCTACAGCACAGGCAGGTTGCAAAAACACAGAATGGGGAGGTATCTTATTTAATATCTTCTTAGCAGTTTACACAGGTTCCTTGCTACTTGAAACAAATCAAGAATTTAGTCTTTTTCCTGACTGCGTTTAGTACAGAAATCCAGTGACTGTTCCTAAGAACATCCCATTTCACCAGTACCGGCAGAGACTGCTAGCTGATTCCCAGTTTCCTGGGTGTACAGAAAAGGCAACTTTACCTAGTCTCCCTTACAACTAGATGTGACTAAATTCTCAACAGTGGAATATGAGATGAGATCTCTATGTCATTTCCTTGCCTAATCCATAAAAATCTTCCATATGTGCACCTCTGCCTTCCCCCATCCACCTCTTTCCCTTTTCCTGGTTTGATGCAGAGAAGCATAAAGACCTTGGAAGCCATGTACCAAAGATCGCAGAGCCACAAGATGGAAGAAGCCTGAAGTCCTACGTAACAATTTGAGAGGCCACCTACCTTGCAGGAACACCCTCCTTGGATAGTTAGGTGAGCAAAAACCTACTTCTATCTTAAGTCACTGAAGTTTTGGGAGTTGTAAAAGCAGCTAGTGTCATCCTAGTAGATATAATCAGTGACTCAAAAAACGATAAACCATTTCACAATTCTTGGTGTCACCACCAAGCAGCAAGATAGCACCTCACCCCTTGATTCCACCTTTTCTCCACCCCCTTTTACCACTCCCAGGTGTATTGCTGCCAAGACTGTGACCGGGTAGACATGTAAACAGGTGAAGAAAGAATGAAATAAATGACCGACACATGAAAAGGTGTTTGACATCACTAATCATCAGGTAAACATAAATTAAAACCACAGTAAATGGTTAGAATTTTAAAAGCCAGCAATACCAAAAAATGGTGAGGATGTGAAGCAAATGGAACACTCTTACAATGCTGGTGGCTATAATAAATGATTCAACCATTTTGGAAAACTCTTTGTCTGTTTCTAATAAAGTTAAATACATACCTACCCTATGATCCAGCAATTCCACTCCTAGGTACATGCCTAAGAGAATTGACAGCTGTGTTCACCAAAAGACTTGTAGTAGAATATTCATAGAAGCTTTATTTATAGTAGTTAAAAACTGGGAACAACTCAAATGCCCATCAACAAGAAACTGGAAAAACAATTTATAGTATATTCACATGACAGAACACCACACAATAAAAGAGACCTACTGATACACAACATGGATGAATCTCACAAATACTATCCTAAGCAAAACCAAACACAAAAGAGAGCATACTCTATGATTCCATTTATATAGAATTCAGGAACAAATATAATTTATGGTTATAAAATTCAGAATAGTGGTTACCTCTGTGCAAGGGAGTTGAGTGCAAAGGGGCAAGAAGGTGATAGAAATGTTACCCATCTTGATTCACACAATGATTTTAAGTATACGTAGGTAAAATTTTAAGCCATACACTAAATATTTGTGCATTTTATAATATGAAAATCTTATTTCAAATAAAAAGATTAAAAAGTTAACCTGTCCCAAAGCACACAAATAGTAAGATGCTGAGCTCGGGTTCAAACTTAGGTCAATCTGAGTCTTCTGACTTGAGTAGGGTTCACTCTCCTATCCAATTGTATACAGAGAAAACTACAAGAAGACTGTTACTACTTATTTTAAATATGTGATTAGCATCATTCTCTCTACATATTTCATTCATAATAACCATATTATGTGCTTATTTTGGCACCAAAACATTCTATACTTCAAATGCTGGTTTTAACTTTGTTGCACTATAGCAGCAGTAATTCTGTCTACAGAATTGAAATAAATGATTAAAACCAAACTTTCCACAATCCCCCATGACTAGTAATATAGTAAGATAATTCATCTGAAGAACAAACATGTTAAAATTGTCAGAACCTGCACTGCATTTAACTGGCACAAATGCATTAGTTGATTAGTATCTGTAGATGCTCCAGTGGTGGAGTATCCTAAGACTGATGAAACAATCGATAGATGAGGTATATAGTAAGATGCAGAAACAGTCAATTAACAAGCGTCACTCATGTCCCTGTGATATTTATAAGCAACTCAATCATCATAGTTGCAAATGTGATCTCTGACATATTTCTCAAGAATCAACTATTTATTGAATGTTGATATATCAGCTAGGGACTTTCCTGGTGGTGCAGTGGTTCAGAAACTGCCTGCCAATGCAGGGGACATGGGTTCGATCCCTAGTCTGGGAAGACCCCACATGCCGCAGAGCAAGTAAGCCCGTGCACCACAACTACTGACGCGAGCCACAACTACTGAAGCCCATGCACCTAGAGCCCGTGCTCTGCAACAAGAGAAGCCACCGCAATGAGAAACCTGTACACTGCAACAAAGAGTAGCCCTCATGCTACTCAACGCAGCCAAAAAATAAAAATTAAAAAAAAATTTTTTTTAAGATATATCAGCTGGGGCTTCCCTGGTAGCTCAGTGGTTGAGAGTCTGCCTGCTGATGCAGGGGACACGGCTTCGTACCCCAGTCCGGGAGGATCCCACATGCCGCAGAGCAGCTAGGCCCTTGAGCCATCGCCGCTGAGCCTGCGTGTCCGGAGCCTGTGCTCCGCAATGGGAGAGGCCACAACAGTGAGACGCCCGCGTACCACAAGAAAAAAAAAAAAAAAAAGATATATCAGCTAATTCAGTATTAGAATAAGATGAACATAAATATACAAGTGCACCAGTGTTTGGCTATGATACTCTGCATTCTTACACAAAGCTGCCTCTTTAAAAGTATTTTATTGTAACTGCATGCACTGACTGTGAGCATCTTCACTGGGTGAACACCGGATGAAGAAAAATCCAGTTACTGTCTTTCTTTTCTATAAAAGCAAACTGAGGCATAAAGCAGATCACTGATAGTGCTAGGCAACACCAAGTCAACAAATAAAGCCAGTGTTAAGGTTATTCCAACTAGTTCTTTATAATGAAGCATCATACCTACCTTGTCACACAGGAGCTTCTCGTCCTACACATACAAGTTTTTGAGTATTTTAAACTGCTCTTACTTCTGTTGAGAATTTACCCCCCACATGGTAACCCCCTCCCAAAACTAAGGAGAAAATCAAGTTAAATAGAGATAGCCAAGACTTTGGGAAAATTAACAAGGTCACATACACAGAAGGGGAGAAAAAGTTAGGGTTTGTTCCTGAATGCTGAAAAAGAATTCTACAAACACATGAGACTCCAAATCCAGAAAATACTGACGGCAGAAAAAAATCTTTCAAGGAATTCTCACATGCAAAATCCCCCACAGGAGATTTCAATGCCCTACGCTGACAATTTGGCACTCTCCTAAATTACAGCAAAACAAGTAATGAGTCGCTTTGTTAAAGGATTAACCTGAATCGCCAGACCCCAAGCTCTAGGACAAATCATTTGCTCACCGCAATTTCCAGCCTCCGCAGTGTTTCAACACACTAACCCTGCTCTTTCCCCCCACTCCAACCCACACCCACCCACCCCCATTCTCTCTTCACGAGGAATTTCTCGGGGCACCACCAACTGTCTCTAAAGCAGGAGTCATTTAATCTTCGGTTCCGGGGCCTTTCGCTGGGTCTATGAATGGGTTTTACATAGGTTGATAAATCCCCCCGAGATCTGAAGTTAAACTTGGGTCGATAACCTACGCGATCCAAAGTGATTAGGAGCTGCGATTCTAGAGGGAGGGCCGGAGGAAAGCCCCGCGGTGCCAGCCCACCACGCGTGCACGCCCCACACTCACCTGGACTTGGTCAGCCGGAGCTCCCGGCGGCAGGGACGCCTTCGTAGCAGCTGCTCATCTTAGTCCCTCAGATCCCATGAGGCCAACCTCCGGCTCCGCCCCGGGGGGAGCCGTCCCACGCCCCCAGTACTAGTTGGCACTCCCCAGCCGAGGCCTCGGTGAGAGCGCTGCCAGGTACGGGAGAGGAAGGACCACCAAGTCAGGGCCGCCTCCACGAGCCAGAGCCGGGATGCAGACGAAGCTGCTTTCGAGCACTGGCTGCTTCGAGGTGCCCACAGCCGCACACAGCCGTCTGGCCGCCGAGGCTTGGCTCTCTGCTGGCTGGATTGTAAAACGAGCGCCTTATCTCACAACCAGCACCGTGGGACATAATACGAGTCCATTCTGGACTTTTACGAAGGAGGTACTAGGTTTCCTGTTCTGCGTGGGGTACAGCGGGGAAATCTAAAGTCGACATTTGAACATAGGCAGCCCCTGTCGACCACAGCATCGTGCACGCTGTTGTGTGGCTGAAATTTTAATAGTGCCATTTTAAACATATTTAAAAATCTAAAAGAGCACACAAACCAAACATGAAAAGCTGTCTTCTCCTGAATTAGGGGACCAATAAAGAGGTTATACAAACAGCTCAAAGTGTAAAGCTAGGGGAAAGGTGGGAGGGTAAACTTATGCTGCTGCCCTAGGACAAAATGTTATCAATGCTGAAAAGTTAAATCAGAAAACGAGGACTATTCTACCCCAAGACCCTAACAGACAGATGCAGTAGGTAAGTCATGTACCCAGTACAAAATCAGGACCATTCTTCATCTTTATCCCTTCACTGGTACAGCTGATACTTGATATTCCACATTTTGAGCTTCCCACTTTAGGCCAGAACCTTTGACTCCTTAAAATTCAAAGAATTCAACAGAAGAAAATCTAAGCTTTATTATTCACATCTCAATCTATCCCTTCTTGAGAGGAGGCCTTGATGAACAGAGAGAGGAGAGGGCACTAGACTCTAGGGGTTGGGGGGAAAGGCACAAAAATGAACAGATTACTGAATTTGACTAAAGCCAGCATTCAATATACATACAACTTAGAAGTTGATAAAGGCTTAAGATTTCTGATGCCAAGCAGCAGTAAAACAAATGCTTAATGCAAAAAAAAAAAAAAAAAAAAAAGATTTCTCAGGTTAAATTACAAGGATTAAACAAGTATTAGTAAAGCAGAACATTCATTATTAAGCAACATTTAGAAAAACAAAAGAAAATAAGATTGGAAATAAAATATAATTGCTAAAATTGTTTTAAACGGGTTTAAAGATGGTTAAGTATTCTACCAGAACATAAGCAACAAGATGAAAAAACATGAACGATAGATTTACAGATTAATTTTGCAGTTCTAGCATCTGATTAATAGAAGTTCCATAAAGAAAGAACAGAGAAAACTTAGGAATAATTATCAAATATACAACACACTCCCAGGGATCTGCAAAGCACACCAAGTACTCACCAAAATTAAAATGTCCACTCATAAAATTTAACAACACCAACATATTTGGGGATCTAGCTTCCAGACAATATTAACTTTGAACCCAGAAAGGTAATAATATGATGAAAAGGGCACGTTTCTTCCCCCAACAAGAAAAAAGAAAGACAATCAAACTACAGGGTAAATAAATTGCTCTAAGAGTATGGCCCAAGGTTAAAGCAAACTGGTATGTGAAATGGTTTTGATCAATTTTCACTTGACCCTGGCATTTATAATAATAATTACAATTCTCCCTTGAAACACAGAGGTGACAAAATTGGAAAAATAGTAAAGATAATCAGACTATGTTAACTGGCCCATTCAGAGAACAATATTTGTATAATGTAAACCCTGTCTATTGATTTCCAATTTTAGAATCAACCTGTAGATATAACAAGAGAGACTTTTTGTTATAGAATAGAATGCAAATATTAACTTTGGAAATATATAGTTTACAGATGTTGTAATATAGAAACAGAAATAGAGGGAAAGAAAAGGGTGCCTTTATCATCATATCACAAAGTGTACTTCTAACTATATTAAAGTTACCATTTTTTTTCTTCTTTTGCTTTCTCTTTTCATCTACTATATGATGATTACTGCAGTAATCATTTCACAATACAGTGTAAACCAAACCATTATGCTCATTATGCACCTTCAACTTAACTAGCGATGTATAACAATTATCTCAATAAAACTTGAAAAACATAATAAAGTTACCAAGGAAGCAAGAGTGAGGTGAGTGATCTTTATCTATCACACACAAAGTCAACAGAAGTCTAAACTTGGTGAGACAAAAACAAAAGATATGACAGCAACCACTGTAAATGATTAAAGGTATTTGTGGGATGTGGAATAGCAATTTAGAAAGGGAGGAGCCAGCAGAATATTGCTTTCTATTATTAATTTTTCTATAGAATTTTATTTCCTAGTCATATGTGTATTACTTTGATATTTTTAAAAGAAATTATTCAAATCTATACCTAGAAATTAGTAAAGTAATTGTACACCGGGACATTTACAGTTGGTTTATAATGATGGTAGGATCATGTATGATTTTCTTTCTCTTTTTACATTTGTTTCAGTAATGCTATTGTGGTAAATTTGACAAATCAAGCAAATTCAAAAAAAGTTTTAAAGCAATCAAACTATGACCAAGAAGCTCTTTGAGGAAAGGAAAAAAAAAAAGACTTATAAATGCTCTTTGTAAACAAAACAAACTGGAAATTAGCCTTTCCCAGAAGTGAGATTAACAGTACAAGTTAAATATTTCCCTTTTTTTCCTTTTTTCCAGCTTGTGGGATCTTAGCTCCCCTGACCAGGGATCAAACCCAGGCCCCTGGCAGTGAAAGCACAGAGTCCTAACCAATGGACCACAAGGGAATTCCTGTCCCATGTTTTTTAAAATTGAACCTCCCTTTTTGAGTTGTCTGTTCTTTGTGCATTGGTCTAATAGAATTCCTAAACATACACATATAAATAACTATACACTGATAATCCACTGTAGTCACAGTAATACTTTTCCTTGTCTACTACCTTTTGATATAAGCAACTAATTCTTTTGTGATCAAATGTTTGTTGTTTCCATCATGATTTCTGTCCTTTGAGCTTAATGTCAACTCTCATTCCCAATTCAAAGGTTTAATATTTAACTGTATTTTTCTGTAGTTGTAATTTTTTATGTAATTCACATAGGGCTGATTATTAATATGGCATGGGGTAGGCATCTAACTAGTTATCCCAACAGAATCTGTTGAATATCCCACTCTTCTTTTCATATGTGTTGCCTCATTTATTAACCAAATTCCTGTAACAAGACATATATGTTGGGGAAATGTTGCTTTGGACATTTTAAGTGATAAAAACATACTTTTGAAACTGATTATTTTTGTCCCCCTAAATATTTACATCTCACTTGTTTTATGTCCTAATGTTTTGGTTCACTCATTTAATGATTTATTAAGAATTTCTTACATTCTAGACATAGTAAGTTTAAGATATATAATGGTAAATGAAAAAAACAGAGTTCTTTCCCTCAGTATTAAAATATCAAGAAATAACAGTGAACAGCAATGTTTTTTATTGATATAGTTTGAGTTCAAAGAATGACATTATTACATCTGTGTATTAATGTATATTACACATATTCAATTTATATGACTTTTTGTTCACTTCATTGGTTTCACAAGACTCAATAAAATTTCAAAAGACAGGAGTTGAGAACTATGACCTGTAACAAGAAAAATTAAAAGTGCTGTTGGAAAACTTAGGAGGAAAAGAGTTTCATCCTTTATTTTCAAGGAATGTCTATATAGTGTAAGTACAAACAGTTGTATCATTGAGTACAGAGCTCACATTGCAAACATTTAACTATGTTCATCACATATCTGATGATATAAAATCAAAATTACTTTTAAAAGCTTGTCTTTCACTCTATGTGTCACGAAAATCATGTCATTATATTTCAGTGACTCACTACTGTTTAAAGGCTCCTTTTAAGTAAAAATAAGACCCAATAATTTTTAACCAAAAGTGTATCCTTTGTCCTGTTTGTTATATGATTAATAAACACTATACTAAGACATAGCATTTAGACATAAAATATGTCTAAAACCCCTGAAGAATACAATAAAAATAAGCAAGACATTTAGAATACTTTAATCTTTCCAGTTAACACCATTTGTATCAGTAACTGCAACACTGTAACTTTTAGCATTTCACATAACTAGTCAGTAAGGATTTTTTTTAAGTGTGGGAGTAAGAACAGAAGACAGGAGAAACAAGAGTGTCAGGTTTCATACTTCTATTTTAAAAAATCAAAAATCAAAACTATTTTCTTCTCTGCATCAAAACTGTACCACAAACTTGAAGGCTGTTTTAGCTTTAATCCCATGATTCATCATCTACTGGATTAGGAGCTTGTGAAGAAGAAAACCCTGCTGTATTCAAAGAGCTCTTGCCCTGGTAATTCTTAAAAAAAAGAAACAAACAAACATTTAATTTTATGTAGCTTTAAAGTTACATTGCCTAGACTGAGAGCAGAGACTCAAGCTTTCCACCATGTCTTCCCCAAATATATAAAAAATTTCATTCCAACTGAATCCAATCCATTTGAAAAAAGGTCTGTATAAACCTGGAAAGTCTAAATGCACAGAGGATTTCAAGAAAAATTTAAGCCAATAGTTTTGGCAAGTGGAAAAACAAAGCTCTTCACTTCAATGAATAAGCATAAATATTTAATGATTAGTATGCTGTTTCTATATAAAAATGATATTGCCTATAAACTAACAGAAAAGATATGCAACCACATCTCTATTACTTTCTTACTTAATAATGTGGTCAGAATTCAAAAAATAAAGAGAATTCCTACAAAAATCTCAGAAGATCCCAAATTAGAATTTAAAATACCAGCAGAATTGGGAAAGGAAGGTGTCTGAGCATAAATCTCAAACTCCTCACCTTTAAGACCAAAACTATATAATATGTATATAAAATTTTTAAAGAACTATTCTTCCAGGTAAGAAAATAATGGAATACATAAATTATTGAATGTTATAGTTACTGCACAATAGCACAACATTTACAAAGAATAACTAAAAGCCAAGTTCTAAATTTTTCCCTTCAACTAACCTTTCTAGTATCAATTGATACAAACATATTTCCTCTCGTACTACCACTGAAGCCAGGAACATACATACTAAAGGCAATTTCTTCCAACCATGCAGGAACATCCTGTTGAGCCTTTAAAAGAAAAAATTAACTTCATATACAACATGCATAAAGTCTCAAAGATTGGCACAGTTTACTTTTCCTTAAAATACATATATATAAAATGTCCGCTTTCAATGACAAGGGAAGAACACTATCCATTCAGTTTTAAAAATTAAAAACTGAAGGCTTCCCTGGTGGCGCAGTGGTTGAGAATCTGCCTGCTAATGCAGGGGACACGGGTTCGAGCCCCAGTCTGGGAGGATCCCACATGCCGCAGAGCAACTAGGCCCGTGAGCCACAACTACTGAACCTGCGTGTCTGGAGCCTGTGCTCTGCAACAAGAGAGGCCACAATAGTGAGAGGCCCGCGCACCGCGATGAAGAGTGGTGCCCATTTGCCACAACTAGAGAAAGCCCTTGCACAGAAACAAAGACCCAACACTGCAAAAATAAATTAATTAATTAATAAACTCCTACCCACAACATCTAGAAAAAAAAAATTTTTAAACTTACATCTGACAGTACTTTCACTAGAAGCTGTGCTAAATGGCTATCTGATTCAGGATCAAAAAAGGAAATAGATTTGCCAGTATTTCCACAACGACCAGTACGCCCAATTCGATGAACATATTCATCAATGGTAGAAGGAAGATCAAAATTGATAACATGCTGAACATTTTCAATATCCAGCCCTCGGGCAGCTACTGAAGTAGCAACAAGAACTGGGCACTTTCCACAGCGGAAATCTCCAAGGGCTTGTTCTCTCTCTCTCTGTTCTCGATCACTTGAAAGAAGATAAAGCATGTATAAGGACAGCTCTTAAGAAAATTATTTAAAAGAACCACTGAAATTCTACACATTAATTTCTTTTTAATAACAGTAAAATACAGCAACATTTAACATTAATGTCTACTTCTTACATACCAAGTATTATACTAATTCCTTTCAAGTCATAATTTAATTTGATTCTCATAATAATACTTTGAGGTTATGACAATTAACCCCATTTGCAGATGAGGTAAGGTGACAGCTAATACATAGAGCCAAAATACAAACTCAAATATGACAAACATCAAATCTTACCTATTAATAATCTCTTTCTAGTCCTGACAAAAAATATACAACTACTTGATCAGAATGCCACCTCAAAAATTACCGCTTTTTAAAAAGCATAATCTCTGAATTCTATATATTCATTGATTTATCAGAAAGATTAGATTCAGCTGAAGAAACACCTAGATCTAAGTATCAGAGAGCCTTTTAAATGAGATGTCTTGAGAAGTTACCAATCCTCATAATAAGGAGTCTAAGACACACCTTTAACTCGCCCATCCTCACCACATGGTTCTTATAAAAATTTAAAATGAAGATGAAGAATAACAGTTTAGATCTTGAGATCTTAATTCTAGGATTTTATACTAGTTATATATACTGACATTTCTTAACAAATGACAAACAGAAGTTACCTCCTTACTAGGAAATCATATTAATCTACTCACCCATGAATACTTGTTGTTGATATTTTTTCTTGACAAAGAAGAGTGGCAATAAAATCTGCTTTTTTCTTGGTTTCAACAAAGACCATAGTTCTTTCATCTCCTACAAGACAATGAAATAATGATTAACATTCAAACTACAAAATTAGGAAAAGAAAAAAAAAGGGTAGGGTGAGTAGGAAACTGTCTCATCCACCACTGTATTCCTAGCACCTAGACTCAGGCCTAATAGGTAATAGTAACTCAAATATTTCCTGAATGGATGAATGTCACAGATAGAGAGACAAGGACTTTTTCCTACTTTAGGACTAAAAAAAAAAATCAGCTTGCCCTTTGCCTTCCTAAGCCAACCAAGAAGTAGAGACTTAGGGAAAGATAAATGATATCTACCTGCCAACTCTTAACAGTTCCACAAATTTGTCTCAGGCCCTTCATTTCCCTCTATATAAATAAATGCCTTTGTTCTTTACTTCCCAAGATTATAGAATCTTTTATTCTACCTTGACTACCAGAGGTATTCATAATAATGGAATCCAACCCAGGGCTGACAAACTCTACAATAACCCATGTTCCAACATTATCTCTTAATTCAAACCCCTTAATCCCCAAAGTATCATATATATATATACAGAAAATTATCCCAGGGCCTTAACGCATTAAAGAATATCTACTTGTTATTTTATAAGTATTTAATTGGTTGAAATTCAAGCATGAGCCAGAGATTTTTTCACACAAGGAACTTTTCTATAAAATGTTAGAGAGGAAAGATATTTATAGCCTTAATGTAAGTAAGAAGGTATTACATTTCATAATCCCACTCCCCCATCTTCCCATGAGCTGGCTTCATTTATTCAACAAATATGTAGTGCCTAGTAGATGCCAGTAACTATTCTAGGTGTTGAAAACACAGAAATAAAACAAAGCCCCTGCACTCACTGTGGGGAGGCAAATAACAAATATTATGCATTAAGTCTAAAAAGGAAAAAAAAATCAGCAGAATAAAGGGCCCAAGTGGACTGATGTACCCTCTCTAATTAGATAACATCTGAGTAGAGATATTACTAAAATAAGTGAACTATTCAGATACCTGAGGAAACAGTATTACAAGCCAGAGGGTAAGAACAAATATAAAGGATCGGATCCAAGGTATGGGTGTTCTTGGTGTGCTCAAAGAAAAAAAAAAAAAAAAAAAAAGGAAATGAGATCCCCATGTGGTTTTTATGTTCTAGGCAGAGGGGACATCAAAAAGAAAGGCAATGAGGCAGAACCATGTCTGCTATGTGTGGGGAATAGTAACGAACAAAGTGCGCCTGGAATAGGGTGAGCAAGGGAGAGCAGTAGGATTTGAAGACAGAGGGGTAATGGGGGCCATATCATGAAGGGCCTTGAAAACCACTGAAAGATCTTTACTTTGAGAAGGGAAGCCACTGGGTTTGGAGAAGAGAAGTGGAAAGATCTGATCTTTGTTTTAACTGAGCAGCTGATGGGTTCTGATATATTTTGATGCTAGATAGAAACAAGAGGATTCTGCTAACAGATCAGATGTGTACACTGGAGAAAGAAATCAAGGATGCCTGAGATTTTGTGTCTGAGCAACTGGAAGAATGGAACAAACACTAAGTGAGATAGGAGGACTGCAAGAAAGGAAGGTTTATGGGTGATATTTAATTATCAATAAATCACAGATATCTATTAGACAACCAGGTAGAAAATCAATAGAGCAAGTGATTCTTACAGTAATAAATGAGTTACATCCTTGAGACATAGTCATTTTATTTATTAGAGTAATGATTTTATGTTTTATCAAAAATTCCCTTTCAATCCAACAAGATGCCCAATGCCAAAACTGATAAATCTGATAGTCAGATACCTAATGCTACTGTGCAGCTTAAAGCCTCGATTTCATCTTTTCTTGGTTCCCAGTGTGAATCCCAAAGGGTAATAAAAATTTAACTCCGCTGACACTTCTCTAGTTTTCTTCCTCTACTGATTTGGTATTTTTTCTCCTTCAGACAATAAGCTATACCTCTTTGGTGGCAGCAATAATGCAAATTTAGTTTTATGAGCAGACCATCTGGTGATCTTTGTAAATGGATTAATGCATTACAGTTACATATTTTGTTGGGTGAAAAATAATTCATCTTGTTAGCCCCTTTTGACTATTAGTCCATTGTGATCTAAAATCAATTAAGAATCTAAAAAGAATTCGAGCTTTGGTAGTTAGATTGCAATTTTTTGTATTCCTGTGTTTACTCTTTACCTGTGGCTGAAGTGGTAGAACTGAAGCTATAAGCTCTTTATGTATCTATAATTCAGAAAAGGCTTTATCCACCACTATGTATAATCATTATGTTAATACTCTATGGAGAGTATTAACAAATTATAAAGTCTCTTAAAGGAGCTCAATTCTGATTGGTTTACAGAGATAAATTAGAGAATTTATAGAGATAAATATTCCTAAAATTCCTGGAAAATAAAGAAACTGACTCATAATATTTTAACTATATTAAACTTAAAAAAAAATTCTTCCTACAGGAGCTAAAGCAGAAATATTTTAAGATTCCAAGTTCCCATAATTAAGTGAAATCTTTGGTAAACAAGACTAACTTACTTGGTTTTAAAAATACAAATGTACTTTCTTGAATTTATCAGTGTTAAGTAGAAAACAAACATGTATCCTATTTTACTTGGGTTTTTCTTAATGTATAGAGATTTGCCAGTCAAAATAACTAATATTCTCCATAATGTTTAAGAGTATGAAAATATAAATCTGTGTTCAACTAAACTGACTATTCAACACTATCTACCGTTTTGTATACTGTCATCTGGAAGATAATTTCCAAGATCTTTGGCTTTAGATAACTTAAAATAGTAGACTATATTGAGTTAATTAACTCAATAATCACTGAATATAGGATAGAATTCTCAAACATTAATTACTAAACATAAGTTTATGTCCTTTTGCTTGTTATTTTTCATATACTATAGAGAGGCAATATCTTTGAGTCATATTAATGAACCTACTCAATTTTGCTACTTTAAGTGTAAAAGAATATGTGTGGTGTAGAAAGATATATGTGTGGTATAGAAAGTTCATGAGCTCTGGTAGTCAGCTACAATGTTTGTGTATGACATCTCTCAACTGTCCATCCCTGCCTCTAGTTTACTCTCTGAAATAGAAGTTACTACGGTTAAAAGTAATAATTAACATAAGTGGTTGAGACTACACTTGGAGTAATAGTGACCAAGAAATATAAACCATTTGTGTGTTTGTTTTTCAAGAAAAGAGCAAAGATGATCACTGACGAGCACACCCTTCAGGGTTGTCTGTGCCTTTTACTCTCTATTTTTTTATACCTCTATTGCAACTGAGAACAATGCAAATGATTCTTATCAATAAAAATACAAAGGAAAATTTTCCCTCAAATGTAATTGATTATTGCTTTGTGGATACTGATCACTTTTGCATCTATTTGTAAATCCATCTTAGCCTTCTTGATATCCTACACATAAATGTGTTCTTTGGGGACTTCCCTGGTGGTCCAGTGGTAAAGAATCCGCCTTCCAGTGCAGGGGACGCGGGTTCGATCCCTGGTCGGGGAACTAAGAGCCCACACACCACGGGTCAACTAAGCCTGAGCACCACAACTACCGCCTCAATGAGAGAGCCCGCATGCTGCAAACTACAGAGCCCATGTGCTCTAGAGCCCGCACACCACAACTAGAGAAGACCCGCAAGCTAAAGAGAAGCTCACGTGCCACAACGAAAGATCCCCCATGCCTCAACTAAGACCCAACACAGCCAAAAACATAAAAATAAATAAACATAAATGTGTTCTTTGAATTCTCCTTAGAATTGGCTGTAACATCTTACTAGCTCCCTTTGTAATTAATGAGCTCAATAAAACCTTTGATACTTGTTCATTTAAAATTATGAAAAAGGCAGATGGTACACTACTATGAAATAATGAAACCACATTTTAAAGGCAGAAGAGGGAAGCTAGCAGATTTAAGTCAATGATTAGAAAAAGAGATAAATTATATGAACAAAAATATGTAAAATACTAGGATAGGGCTTCCCTGGTGGCACAGTGGTTGAGAGTCTGCCTGCTGATGCAGGGGACACGGGTTCGTGCCCGGGTCCGGGAGGATCCCACATGCCGCGGAGCAGCTGGGTCCGTGAGCCATGGCTGCTAGGCCTGCGCATCCGGAGCCTGTGCTCCGCAACGGGAGAGGCCACAACAGTGAGAGGCCCGCGTACCGCAAAAAAAAAAAAACCAAAAAACAACACTAGGATATATGGCATGACATTTCCATGCAAAGTTAAAAAAAAAAAAAAAAAAAGATGAGAATAATAAACTCTAAACTACTAAACATTTAACAGTTTAAATAACACAGAAGTATACCAATAGTGCTTATACACTGATCTCAGCATTTTGAAACACTCTCTTCAGTAGAATTATTTTCAAACTTTATTCCACAAATTCATGTATTAAAGTCTTAAGGTAATTACACTAGAAATGTGCTCTAACTTCAGTAAAACCATATATTGCTTATCTCCTGCTACAATGGAACTTCAATTTACACTGGGCAAGTTACCTGACATCTCTGTATTTCAGTGTCCTCATCCTTAAAATGGGGGATAACAAAACCCACCTCAGAAGGTTGTTTTGAGAATTAAATGAGTTAACACATGTAAAACAATCAGAACAGATGTGGCCTGTAGCAGTTATTATTTTTATTTTGCATGCCAGAGTATATGTTATGATACATATCATGAAGCAAATAATGTTTCTCAAACTCAAGATGAGTATTTGGTTTTTAAGGGTTTTTTAATATAAAACTCAGGAGAAAACTGAAGACTAGAAACCTTTAAAGAGTGCTTTACAAAACAACCTTTTTTTTTCCTTATTGTTGGAAATGAGACAGCTTCCTGCTTTTTCATTCCCCAGTCCCAACACTGACATTCAAACTGAAATAGATTTACTCAAATGGAGGATGAGGAGAACAGACACATGTAAGTACATTTAGCCTGTAAGGTAACAAAAGGGTATTAAAAGGCCATATAAGAAAATTTTATTTCAAGGCATAAACTAAAGCTATCTCAATCAAAGAAATACAACTTTCTATTGAAAAAAAAATTTTTTTGAGGGGAAAGGGATAGATTTCTCATCATCATTGTGAAGGAACAGAACTAGATCTTTAAAGTCCCTTCTATCTCCTGAATTCTTTGAACTACGAATACAGGAAGCCTTAGAGAGCAAAAACTGGGAAGTAGAAATACAACAAAGATTTCACTTTTAGTGGAGTAAACAGGGCTTGATGTAAAGATATGTTACTCATCCTTTCTATTTTCTAAAACAAAAAAATATGTATTTCTGCTGGAATAATTTTTTGTCAAACACTGTTCAAACAAAGTCTCAAATTCTTCCTATTTTTAACATTTATGGAGTACAAAGGATTATACTGCTACATCATTTATCCAAAAAATCGAATCATAGAAAAAGAGCTTTAGAGAAAGAGGAAACAGTGAAAACTTATTTATTTAATTTATGCCAAATAATGCTTAAAGTCATTTCTAAAAGTCATTTTTGTAAAAATCAAAATCATAACAAAAGATAATTTTATCAATGTAAGGTACCTATGTTTCGTAGAATTTCGACAAGTTTTTCTCTTTTTGAGTGCTGGCCAACTTGGAGAATGGTCTGCTGAACATCTCTACATGCTCCACCCACTTGTCCAACAGCAACAAACAAATAATTCGACTTTAAAAACTCCCCAGCCAACCTTGAAAGACAAGAGAGTATTCCTTAACTTATCCTCTTCCATTAATACTCATAAGATTCACTGAATTCCTGCAAGTGTTACTTCAATATTAATAAGCCAGATTATAACAGCTATAAGAGAAGGTGGATACTTACATCATCCAAGTACTACTTTCAAATATCAGTATTAAATGTTAAGATTTTGCAAAATACTTAACAACTACTAGTGAAAAAGTCCGTGTCAAATTATAGATAAGTAATTTCAAGTGGATGTGTTGACCATACAAAACTATATAAAACGTGTATATAACAATTTTTAAAAGTATGCTAAGTATCAGACTATAAGCAAGAATTTTTTTATTAAAAATTAAAATATAACCCTACAACAAAAATTCTGTTCTTCATTCACTGCTTTCATGTATGTTATTTCTAGGAGTTGTTTCCTGAAAATATTAGTTGTCAAATTAACATACTTCAAATGCACTATTAGGAGCAAACCAATCATAAGTCAGTGCTTTTTGTAACATGACAAACATAGAAAATGATAATATTTGTACAGCATAATTGAGCAAAAAAATGAGATGTGAAGAGCCTAGGGGCCAGGGCCACACCAAGTTGTGGAGGCTCACCCCAAAGGTTGGGGGTATCATCATCTTGACACACACACAACTCACTGACAGCACACAATTAAGAAGCCCTGCTCTAGATCAACCAGGAACATGGAGTAGGGAGAAAGGAAACTGCCAATTACAGAGCAAGTTTGGAAGGAAAAAAAGGGAAGGTCATGTAGCAGTCATGTACATACTCTCCTATGTAGCAGTCCCTTACTTTCTAGCCACTTCCTAGCATATCAAGAAAATAGTTCAAATCTTAATAAATCACTGCTGCTTCTCTCTCTTCATCTGTTCTCTTGCCATAAAAGAAAAAGAAAAACACTGTTGATATACGACCTCTAGAAACAAGAACCCTCTCAAACCTTGAGATCACCTGCAAGTCTTAATTGTCAATCATCCTTTACACTCATGAAAACATATTCTGAGTGCCTCGTGTCAGGCATACATGGTACAAGTCACTGGGTGTATAAAGATGAATATGATGGTCTCTGCCTCTGAGGTGCTCATATCAGGTAGCATAAATATATTAAAAAATAATTACTATAATCTAAAACATTTAAATAGTTTAGTATTTACATACTTTAATTATTTAATGATTTACTGTAATAATCCAGTGTTACAAAAGTTAACATCTATTGAACCATACTATATTCCAAGAAACGTGAAAAGTTTTTTAAATAGTTTCTTTCACAAGATATAGGATTCTTTCACAAGATTGACAGGAAATGGATGAAATGATATCTGTTAAGAGTCTTCAAGTTTGAAGCTTGATCTAAGGAAGCAGCAAGCAAGAATATGAAACAATTATGACTAGGGAAAGGCACTCAATGCAGAAGATGACACAATGATAAATAATGAGGAGGAAAAGAATTTGGCTTGTGTGGCCAATAGTAAATAGTCTAAATAAGCCAGAAATACATCAGTCCAGGTAAAAAAGTGACAAATGAGGCAGAAATTGTCTTGTGTAAAAGAATTTGAAAGTTGGTTAGTCTGTGGAGATGGAAAGACATGGGAGGGTTTATCTTAAATAAATGGCTATAAAGATCAGACTTTGTTTTGGAATTTTTACCAGCATAAAAATGAAACTACAGGCAGGGAGACAGGTTAGAAAGAAAGCTACTACCAATGAGCAGAGGGAAACTGAAAAGGACCTAAAATAAGGTGGGAAATAGAGAAGAAACTAACGAATTTGAAATATTTTAACTGCCAAGTTGAACACTTTTGAAGGGCAGAATTAAAGGAGTATGAGGGAGGAATCAACATGATTCAAAGGACTCTGGCTTCCAAAGACCATGATGCCAATAAGGAAAACTGGAAAGGAAAGAGGGAGCTGAAGAATAGGTTCAATTTTGGACTTGATGAACATGAGTTACTGGTAATTCATCTAAGAGGAAAAACAATCCTAAAGAGTTAAATCTAAAAGTCTGGAGTTGAGGAGAGAGATTCAGCACACAAGTAATAATTGGGTTGTTTTTGATATTAAGTTGTAGAAGTTCTTTATATATTTTGGATATTAACCCCATATGGAACATATCATCTGCAAATATCTTCTCCTAACCAGTACATTGTCTTGTGTTTCTTCATGGTTTCCTTCACAGTATAAGACAAACAACCCAATTTTTAAAACTGGGCAGAGGACCTGAATAGACACTTTTCCAAAGAAGACATACAGATGGCCAACTGGCACATGAAAAGATGCTCAATATCACTAATCATCAGGGAAATGCAAATCAAAACCACAATGAGATACCACCTCACACCTGTCAGAATGGCTATTATCAAAAAGGCAAGAAATAACAAGGGTTGGCAAGATGTGGAGAAAAGGGAACCCTTGTGTAGTGCTGGTGGGAATGTAAATTGGTACAGCCACTATAAAAAACAGTATGGAAGTTTTTCAAAAAATTAAAAATAGAACTATTGTATGGAGCAATTCCACTCCTGCGTATATATCCAAAGAATATAAAAACACTAATTTGAAAAGATATGTGCACCCCAATGTTCACAGCAGCATCATTTACAATAGCCAAGATATGAAAACCTAGGTTTCCATCAACAGATGAATGGATAAAGAAGATGTGGTGTATATGTATATGCAGTGGAATATTACTCAGCCATAAAAAGAATGAAATTTTGCCATTTGCAACAACATGGATGGACCTGAAGATTTTTATGCTTAGTGAAATAAGTCAGAGAATGACAAATACTGTATGTTTTCACATATGTGGAATCTAAAAATAAAAGAAAGGAACAAATATAACAAAATAGAAACAGACTCACAAGATACTGAGAACAAACCAGTGGTTACCAGAAGGGAGGGGACTGAGAGAGGAGTAAAGGAGGCGAAGAGGATTAAGAGTTACAAGCTACTAGGTATAAAATAAATAAGTTACAAAAATGTAATGTACAGTATAGGGAATATACTTAATATTTTATAATAACTTTGTATGGCATATACTCTGCAAAAACACTGAATTACTACATTGAGCACTTAAAACTAATATAATATTGTAAACCAACTATACTTCAATCAACAAAAAAACACAGGTAATAAGTTTGGGAGAGTAAACAGGTACAAGTGCAAGCCAAGGAAATGGATGCTTGCTTCAATGGTTCAGTGAATACATAGAATGAAAAAAGTGGACTTTAGACAGAACAGGCAACTTGTAACATTTAAATGCAGATAGTAAAGCAACTGAGGAGTCATCAGGAACTCAAGAATATAAACAACTCAAGGTCAGGAACTCTAGCCTATTCATCATATAGCCCCAGGGCTTATAATCAAATATGGCTCATAAAAAGTCCTCAACAAATATTACTGACTGACAGTAGTATACATTAGCCATCTGGCCTGGCTGGCCAATATCTGAACACTTTCCTATTTCAGGGTAAATTTAAAAAATAGATGGGACCTCCCTGGTGGCACAGTGGTTAAGAATCTGCCTGCCAATGCAGGGCACACAGGTTCAACCCCTGGTCCGGAAAGATCCCACATGCCGTGGAGCAACTAAGCTGGTGCGCCACAACTACAGAGCCTGTGCTCTAGAGCCTGCATGCTTCAACTACTGAAGCCTGCGCGCCTAGAGCCCGTGCTCTGCAAAGAGAGGCCACCACAATGAGAAGCCCGCACACCACAATGAAGAGCAGCCCCACTCGCTGCAACTAGAGAAAGCCCCGAGTGCAGCAATGAAGACCCAACACAGCCCCCCAAAAAAATTAAAATTAAAAAAAATAGAGTGGCTTTGTAGCAGTGGTGGCTGGTCTCCGGCATCATGAGCGGCTTCAGCAGCAAGGAGCGCACAGCGCCCTTCACCCTCGAGTACTGAGTCTTCCTCAAAAATGAAAAAGGACAAAATATATCGCCATTTCATGATATTCCAATTTATGCAGATAAGGATGTGTTCCACATGGTGGTTGAAGTACCACGCTGGTTGAATGCAAAAATGGAGATTGCTATAAAGGATCTTTTAAACCCAATTAAACAAGATATGATAAAAGGAAAACTCCATTATGTTGCAAATTTGTTCCCTTATAAACGATATATCTGGAACTATGGTGCCATCCCTCAGACTTGGGAAGACAGAGGACATAATGATGAACACACTGGCTGCTGTGGTGACAATGACCCAATTGATGTGTGTGAAACTGGAAGCAAGGTATGTGCAAGAGGAGAAATAATCAGGGTGAAAGTTCTGGGCATACTGGCTATGATCGATGAAGGGGAAACCTACTGGAAAGTCATTGCCATTAATGTGGATGATCCTGATGCAGCCAATTATAATGGTATTAATGATGTCAAGCAGCTGAAACCTGGCTACCTGGAAGCTACTGTGGACTGGTTAGAAGATACAAAGTTCCTGACGGAAAACCTGAGAACCAGTTTGCTTTCAACGCAGAATTTAAAGATAAGGACTTGGCAATTGATATTATTAAAAGCACTCATGACTATTGGAGAGCATTAGTGACTAAGAAAACTGATGGAAAAGGAATCAGTTGCATGAATACCACAGTGTTTGAGAGCCCCTTCCAGTGTGATCCTGATGCTGCCAGAGCCATTGTGGATGCTTTACCACCACTATGTGAATCTGCCTGCACAATACCAACAGATGTGGATAAGTGGTTCCATCACCAGAAAACTAAGGAAATTTCTCTGGAATACAAGTTGATATTGCTGCATCCTATTCGTCTGAAAGCATTAGATGCAAAAGTAGTAACTTTTCCAAGCTTTAAATTTATTGAACTAATCAATCAAATTCTGCTGTGACCAATCCAATATATCCATACTGTTATCCATCTAAAAGCATCTTTCATATCAACTAAGATAACTTTTAGTTCCTGCTTAAATATCAAGACAGTTGTAGTTTGGAAGTTATCTGTGAATAAATGTCCAAGATAAGTATGTACTGGATGTATATGTCTGCCACATATTAGGAAATAAATAAATAAAAATAAATTTTACAAAATTTTATTTGTTTATTTATTTATTGTTGGCTGTGTTGGGTCTTCATTGCTGAGTGCAGCCTTTCTCTAGTTGCGGCGAGCAGGGGCTACTCTTTGTTGCGGTGTGCGGACTTCTTATTGAACTGTCTTCTCTTGTTGCGGAGCACAGGCTCTAGGTGCACGGGCTTCAGTAGTTGTGGCACGTGGGCTCAGTAGTTGTGGCTTGTGGGCTCTAGAGTACAGGCTCAGTAGTTGTGACGCACAAGCTTAGTTGCCCCGCGGCATGTGGGATCTTCTCGGACCAGGGCTCGAACCCATGTCCCCTGCATTGGCAGGTGGATTCTTAACCACTGCGCCACCAGGGAAGTCCCAGAAATAAAATTATTTTGTTGAAAAAAAATAATAGATAGGCAGCAGGAATATTACCTGCTAATTAGGTAGGTATTTACCCACTTCGTATTAATTACCTAAGATGATGATGGGAATGTAGATACCCCATTTCAAATTTAAGACACCATTTAAATATAAGAAAGTATTCTTTTTTTTCTTTTTTTTTCTTTTTCTTTTTTTTTTTTTTTGTGGTATGCGGGCCTCTCACTGTTGTGGCCTCTCCCGTTGCGGAGCACAGGCTCCATACGCGCGGGCTCAGCGGCCATGGCTCACAGGCCCAGCCGCTCTGCGGCATGTGGGATCTTCCCGGACCGGGGCACAAACCCGTGTCCCCTGCATCGGCAGGCGGATTCTCAACCACTGCGCCACCAGGGAAGCCCAAGAAACTATGCTTTATGTACCACTAAGTAAGAAAAAATTCCTGGCAACTGGCCAAATGCTTTATTACGATTTAGACTTTTTCCTCAGTAAAGAGCTCTTTTAAACTTTATACAAAGACTTTTAAAATCATCTAATAAGTAATACAAATTGATAGTGTTTGACACAACATAACATTCTATCAGACTAGGGGGTCCACTTTCAGCAAAGGTGGTATTGCAGCAGGTGCACAACCATGGGGTCCATATCATACCACAACACCCAGAAGTTGCCAGCCTGACAAACTGGAACTGTCCACTGAAAGAACAGCTAAAGGGACAGCTTGGAAGTGATTCTTTATGAGTATGGAACATCATTCAGTAGGAATCAAAGATCTTCATGTGGTACATGGGTCTGTGAACCAAGGGATACAAGCAAGGGTGGCCCACATACCATCTATTACTTCCAGTGCCCCACAAGGGAAATCTGTGCTTCCTGCCCCCACTACAAGTATAGGTTCTGCAGTTTTGGAGGTCTTGGTTCCCAAAGAGAGAATGGTTCCACCAGAGAAAACAGGAAGAGTATTACTGAACTGTAAGCTAGAGCTACTGCATGGGCGCTTCAGATTCCCTGTGGCCAAGGGATCAGCAGGCAGGAGGAAGAGACACCACTCTAGCGGGAGGAATGTGTCATCCTAATCTCAGAACTCACAGACCACACAGTACGTCATATGATACTCAAATATCTGTGGAGGCTCGGAGAGGGAGAAGACGGTGGAAGAGTAAGACACGGAGATCACCGTCCTCCCCACAGATACATCAGAAATACATCTACATGTGGAACTGCTCCTATAGAACACCCACTGAATGCTGGCAGAAGACCTCAGACATTCCAAAAGGCAAGAAACTCCCCCACGTACCTTGGTAGTGCAAAAGAAAAAAGAATAAACAGAGACGAGAGATTAGGGACAGGACCTGCATCAGTGGGAGGGAGCTGTGAGGGAGGAAAGGTTTCCACACACTAGAAGGCCCTCCGTGGATGGAGATTGCGGGTGGCGGAGGGGGTAAACTTCAGAGCCGCAGAGGAGAGCGCAGCCACAGAGATGCGGAGGGCAAAGCAGAGAGATTCCTGCACAGAGAATCAGTGCCGACCAGCACTCACCAGCTCGAGAGGCTTGTCTGCTCACCCGCTGGGACGGGCGGGGACTGGGAGCTGAGGCTAGGGCTTTGGTGGGAAGCCGGGAGAGGACTGGGGTTGGCTGCGTGAACACAGCGTGAACACAGCGTGAAGGGGTTAGTGCACCACGGCTAGCTGGGAGGGAGTCCGGGAAAAAGTCCAGAGCTGCCGAAGAGGCAAGAGGGCTTTTCTTCCCTCTTTGCTTCCTGGGGCGGAGGAGAGGGGCTTAAGCGTGCCTCTTAAAGGAACTCCAGAGACAGGCACAGAGCTGCCGAAGAGACAAGAGACTTTTTCTTGCCTCTTTGTTTCCTGGTGCGAAAGGAGAGGGGATTAAGAGCGCTACCGCGTAAAGGAGCTCCAGAAACGGGCGCGAGCCGCAGCTATCAGCATGGACACCAGAGACGGGCATGAGATGCTAAGGCCGCTGCTGCCACCACCAAGAAGCCTGTGTGCGAGCCCAGGTCACTGTCCACACCTCCCCTCCCAGGAGCCTGTACAGCCCACCACTGCCAGGGTCCCGGGATCCAGGGACAGCTTCCCCGGGAGAACACACGGCATGCCTCATGCTGGTGCAGCGTCCTGCCGGCGTCTGCCACCGCAGGCTCGCCCTACATCCATACCCCTCACTTCCCCCGGCCTGAGCCAGAGCACCTGAACCAGCTGTTCCTTTAACCCCGTCCTGTGTGAGCAAAGAGCAGATGCCCTCAGGCGACCTACACGCATAGGTGGGGCCAAGTCCAAAGGTGAACCCCAGGAGCTGTGCGAACAAAGAGGAGAGGGGGAGGTCTCTCCCAGCACCCTCAGAAACAGCGGATTAAATCTCCACAGTCAACTTGAAGTGCCCTGCATCTGGGGAATACCTGAATAGACAGCGAATCATCCCAAGTTGAAGAGGTGGACTTTGGGAGCAAGATATATTATTATTTTCCCCTTTTTCGCTTTTTATGAGTGCGTATGTGTGTGCTGCTGTGTGAGATTTTGTCTGTATAGCTTTGCTTTCACCATTTGTCCTAGGATTCTGACCATCCTGTTTTTTTGTTGTTGTTGTTTTCATTTTTTTTTCTACTTTTTAAAATTTTTCTTGTTAATAATTATTTTTTATTTTAATAACTTCATTTTATCCAACCTTATTTAATCTTCTTTCATTCTTCCTTTCTTCCTTCCTTCCTCCTTTCCTTCCTTCCTCCCTCCCTTCCTTCCTTTCCTTTCCTTTCTATTTTTTCTCCCTTTTATTCTGAGCTGTGTGGATTAAAGACTCTTGATGCTCCAGCTAGGCATCAGGGCTATGTCTCTTGAGGTGGGAGAATGAACTTCAGGACACTGGTCCACAAGAGACCTCCCAGCTCCACATAATATCAAATGGCAAAAATCTCCCAGAGATCTTCATCTCAACACCAAGACCCAGCTTCACTCAATGACCAGCAAGCTACAGCGCTGGACACCCTATGCCCAACAACTAGCAAGACAGGACTACAGCCCCATCCATTAGCAGAGAGGCTGCCTAAAATCATAATAAACTACAGACACCCAAAAATACACCACCAGACGTGGACCTGCCCACCAGAAAGACAAGATCCAGCCGCATCCACCAGAACAGAGGCACTAGTCCTCCCAACCAGGAAACCTGCTCAACCCACTGAACCAACCTCAGCCACTGGGGACAGACACCAAAAACAATTGGAACTGCGAACCTGCAGCCTGTGAAAAGGAGACCCCAAACACAGTAAGATAAGCAAAATGAGAACACAGAAAAACACACAGCAGATGAAGGAGCGAGGTAAAAACCCACCAGACCTAACAAATGAAGAGGAAATAGGCAGTCTACCTGAAAAAGAATTCAGAATAATGATAGTAAAGATGATTCAAAATCTTGGAAATAGAATAGACAAATTGCAAGAAACAGTCAACAAGGACCTAGAAGAAATAAAGAGGAAGCAAGCAATGATGAGCAACACAATAAATGAAATTAAAAATACTCTAGATGGGATCAATAGAAGAATAACTGAGGTAGAAGAACGGATAAGTGACCTGGAAGATAAAATAGTGGAAATAACTACTGCAGAGCAGAAGAAAGAAAAAAGAATGAAAAGAACTGAGGACAGTCTCAGAGACCTCTGGGAAAACATTAAATGCATCAACATTCTAATTATAGGGGTCCCAGAAGAAGAAGAGAAAAAAAAGAAGGGACTGAGAAAATATTTGAAGAGATTATAGTTGAAAACTTCACTAATATGGGAAAGGAAATAATCAGGTCCAGGAAGCACAGAGAGTCCCATACAGGATAAATCCAAGAAGAAATACACCAAGACACAAATTAATCAAACTATCAATAATTAAATACAAAGAAAACATATTAAAAGTAGCAAGGGAAAAACAAATAACACACAAGAGAATCCCCATAAGGTTAACAGCTGATCTTTCAGCAGAAACTCTGCAATCCAGAAGGGAGTGGCAGGACATATTTACAGTGATGAAGGAGAAAAACCTACAACCAAGATTACTCTACCCAGCAAGGATCTCATTCAGATTTGATGGAGAAATTAAAACCTTTACAGACAAAAGCAAAAGCCTAGAGAGTTCAGCACCACTAAACCAGCTTTACAACAAATGCTAAAGGAACTTCTCTAGGCAGGAAACACAAGAGATGGAAAAGACCTACAAGAACAAACTCGAAACAATTAAGTAAATGATAAGAGGAACACACATATCGATAATTACCTTAAATGTAAATGGATTAAATGCTCCACCAAATGACACAGACTGGCTGAATGGATACAAAAACAAGACCCATATATATGCTGTCTACAAGAAACCCAGTTCAGACCTAGGGACACATACAGACTGAAAATGAGGGGATGGAAAAAGATATTCCATACAAATGGAAATCAGAAGAAAGCTGGAACAGGAATTCTCATTGTCAGACAAAACAGACTTTAAAATAAAGACTATTACAAGAGACAAAGAAGGAAACTACATAATCATTAAGGGATCGATCCATGAAGAGGATATAACAATTGTAAATGTTTATGCACCCAACATAGGAGCACCTCAATACATAAGGCAAATACTAACAGCCTTAAAAGGGGAAATCGACAGTAACACAATCATAGTAGGGGACTTTAACACCCCCCTTTCACCAATGGACAAATCATCCAAAATGAAAATATGTAAGGAAACACAAGCTTTAAATGATACATGACACAATGTGGACTTAATTGATATTTATAGGACATTCCATCCAAAAACAATAGAATACACATTTTCCTCAAGTGCTCATGGAACATTATCCAGGATAGATCATATCTTGGGGGTCACAAATCAAGCCTTGGTAAATTTAAGAAAATTGAAATCGTATTAAGTATCTTTTCCGACCACAACGCTATGAGACTAGATATCAATTACAGGAAAAGATCTGTAAAAAAATACAAACACATGGAGGCTAAACAATACACTACTTAATAACAAAGTGATCACTGAAGAAATCAAAGAGGAAATCAAAAAATACCTAGAAACAGGAGACGGCTTAAAGATGGCGGAAGAGTAAGACGCAGAGATCTCCTTCCTCCTCACAGAGAATCAGAAATACATCTACACATGGAACTTCTCCTATAGAACACCCACCAAAAGCTGGCAGAAGACCTCAGACCTCCCAAAAGGCAAGAAACTCCCCACATACCTGGGTAGGGCAAAAGAAAAAAGAACAAACAGAGACAAAGAATAGGGACGGGACCTACACCAGTAGGAGGGAGCCGTGAAGGAGGAAAGACTCCCACACACTAGAAGCCCCTTTGTGGGCAGAGACTGCGGGTGGCAGAGGGGGAAGCTCTGAAGCCGCGAAGGAGAGCCCAGCAACAGGGTGCAGAGGTCAAAGCGGAGAGATTCCCGCAGAGGATTGGTGCCGACCAGCACTCACCAGCCCGAGGCTTGTCTGCTCCCCGCCCCCGGAGCGGGCGGGGGCCGGGAGCTGAGGCTCGGGCTTCAGTCAGATCCCAGGGAAAGGTCTGGAGTTGGCAGAGTGAAAACAGCCTGAAGGTGTAGTTCGCCACGGCTGGCTGGGAGGGAGTCCGGTTGAAGTCTGGAGCTGCCGAAGAGGCAAGAGACCTTTTCTTCCCTCTTTGCTTCCTGGGCATGAGGAGAGGGGATTAAGCGTGCCGCTTAAACAAGCCCCAGAAACGGGCGCGGAGCTGCCAAAGAGACAAGAGACTTTTTCTTGCCTCTTTGCTTCCTCGGGCTTGAGGAGAGGGGATTAAGAGCACTGCGTAAAGGAGCTCCAGAAACGGGCGTGAGCCACGGCTGTCGGCACAGACAGTGGAGACGGGTGTGGGACGCTAGGGTTGCTGCGGCCGCCACCAAGAGGCCTGTGTGTGAGCGCAGGTCACTCTCCACACCGGCCCTCCTGGGAGCCCGTGCAGCCCGACACTGCCGGGGTCCCGGGATTCAGGGACAGCTTCCCCGGGACAACGGGGAAGGCGCCGCGCGCGCTGTGGGCCTGTGCGGCATCACATGGGCCTCTGCCGCCGCGGACTCGCCCCACACCCGTGCCACGCCCTGCCCCTAGCCTGAGTGAACCAGAGCCCCCGAATTAACTGCTTCTTTAACCCCGTCCTGTCTGAGCGAAGGGCAGACGCCCTCGGACGACCTACACACAGAGGCGGGGACAAGTCCAAAGCTGAACCCCAGGAGCTGTGTGAACAAAGAGGAGAGGGGGAGGTCTCTCCCAGCAGCCTCAGCAGCGGTGGATTAAAGCTCCACAATCAACTTGAAGTGTCTTGCAGCTGTGGAAAACCTGAATAGACAACGAATCATCCCAAGTTGAGGAGGTGGACGTTGGGAGCAAGATATACTATTGTTTTCCCCTTTTCTTCTTTTTGTGAGTGTGTATGTGTGTGCTGCTGTGTGAAATTTTGTCTGTATAGCTTTGCTTTCACCATTTGTCCTAGAGTTACACTGTCCCGTTTTTTCTGTTTTTTTTAATAGAAATTTTTCTTCTTAAAAATTATTTTTTATTTTAATAACTATACTTTATCCTACTTTAGTCTTCTCCCTTTCTTTCTTCCTTTCTTCCTTCCTTTCTTGCCTCCTTTCTTCCTACCTTCCTCCATTCTTTCCTCCCTTCCTTCCTCCCTTCCTCTCTTCCTCCGTTTCTTCCTCTCCACCTTCCTTCCTTCCTTGCTTTCTTCCTTCCTTCATTTCTTCCATCCTTCCTTCCCTCTTCCCTCCCTCCTTCCTTCCTTCTTTTCCTCCTTCCTTTTCTTGCCTTTCTATTTTTTCTCCCTTTTATTTTGAGCCGTGTGGATTAAAGGCTCTTGGCGCCCCAGCCAGGCACCAGGGCTGTGTCTCTGAGGTGGGAGAACCAACCTCAAGACACTAGGCAACAAGAGACCTCCCAGCTCCACGCAATATCAAATGGCAAAAATTTCCCAGAGATCTCCATCTCAACACCAAGACCCAGCTTCACTCAAGGACCAGCAACGAACAATGCTGGACACCCTATCCCCAACAAAGAGCAAGACAGGTCTACAGGCCCATCCATTAGCAGAGAGGCTGCCTAAAATCATAATAAGGCTACCAACATCCCCACACACCACCAGACGTGGACCTGCCCACCAAAAAGACAAGATCCAGCCTCATCCACCAGAACAGAGGCACTAATCCCCGCAACCAGTAAACCTGCTCAACCCACTGAACCAACCTTAGCCACTGGGGACAGCCACCAAAAACAATGGGAACTACGAACCTGCAGCCTGCAAAAAGGAGACCCCAAACACAGTAACATAAGCGAAATGAGAAGACAGAAAACCACACAGAAGATGAAGAAGCAAGATAAAAACACACCAGACCTAACAAATGAAGAGGAAATAGGCAGTCTACCTGAAAAAGAATTCAGAATGATAGTAAAGATGACTCAAAATCTTGGAAATAGAATAGACAAATTGCAAGAAACAGTCAACAAGGACCTAGAAGAAATAAAGAGGAAGCAAGCAACGATGAGCAACACAATAAATGAAATGAAAAATACTCTAGATGGGATCAATAGCAGAATAACTGAGGCAGAAGGACAGATAAGTGACCTGGAAGATAAAATAGTGGAAATAACTACTGCAGAGCAGAAGAAAGAAAAAAGAATGAAAAGAACTGAGGACAGTCTCAGAGACCTCTGGGAAAACATTAAATGCACCAACATTCGAATTATAGGGGTTCCAGAAGAAGAAGAGAAAAAGAAAGGGAATGAGAAAATATTTGAAGAGATTATAGTTGAAAACTTCCCTAATATAGGAAAGGAAATAGTCAATCAAGTCCAGGAAGCACAGAGAGTCCCATACAGGATAAACCCAAGGAGAAACACGCCAAGACACATAATAATCAAACTGTCAAAAATTAAATACAAAGAAAACATATTAAAAGCAGCAAGGGAAAAACAACAAATAACACACAAGGGAATCCCCATAAGGTTAACATCTGATCTTTCAGCAGAAACTCTGCAATCCAGAAGCAATTGGCAGGACATATTTACAGTGATGAAGGAGAAAAACCTACAACCAGGATTACTCTACCCAGCAAGGATTTCATTCAGATTTGATGGAGAAATTAAAACTGTTACAGACAAGCAAAATCTAAGGGAATTCAGCACCACCAAACCAGCTTTACAACAAATGCTAAAGGAACTTCTCTAGGAAGGAAACACAAGAGAAGGAAAAGACCTACAATAAGAAACCCAAAACAATTTAGAAAATGGCAATGGGAACATACATATCAATAACTACCTTAAATGTAACTGGATTAAATGCTCCAACCAAGAGACATAGACTGGTTGAATGGATACAAAAACAAGACCCACATATATGCTGTCTACAAGAGATCCACTTTAGACCTACGGACACATACAGGCTGAAAGTGAGAGCGTAGAAAAAGATATTCCATGCAAATGGAAATCAGAAAAAAGCTGGAGTAGCAATTCTCATATCAGACAAAATAGACTTTAAAATAAAAACCATTACAAGAGACAAAGAAGGAAACTACATATTCATTAAGGGATCGATCCATGAAGAGGATATAACAATTGTAAATATTTATGCACCCAACATAGGAGCACCTCAATACATAAGGCAAATACTAACAGCCTTAAAAGGGGAAATCGACAGTAACACAAGCATAGTAGGGGACTTTAACACCCCCCTTTCACCAATGGACAGATCATCCAAAATGAAAATAAATAAGGAAACACAAGCTTTAAATGATACATTACACAAGATGGACTTAATTGATATTTATAGGACATTCCATCCAAAAACAACAGAATACACATTTTTCTCAAGTGCTTATGGAACATTCTCCAGGATCGATCATATATGGGGTCACAAATCTACTCTTGGCAAATTTAAGAAAATTGAAATCGTATCAAGTATCTTTTCCGACCACAACGCTTTGAGACTACATATCAATTACAGGAAAAGATCTGTACAAAATACAAACACATGGAGGCTAAACAATACACTACTTAATAATGAAGTGATAACTGAAGAAATCAAAGAGGAAATCAAAAAGTACTTAGAAACAAATGACAACGGAGACACCATGACCCAAAACTTACGGGGTACAGCAAAAGCAGTTCTAAGAGGCAAGTTTATAGCAATACAATCCTACCTTAAGAAACAGGAAACATCTCGAATAAACAACCTAACTTTGCACTTAAAGCAATTAGAGAAAGAAGAACAAAAATAACCCAAATTTAGCAGAAGGAAAGAAATCATAAAGATCAGATCAGAAATAAATGAAAAAGAAATGAAGGAAACAATAGCAAAGATCAATAAAAGTAAAAGCTGGTCTGGTTCTTTGAGAAGATAAATAAAATTGATAAACCATTAGCCAGATTCATCAAGAAAAAAAGGGAGAAGACTCAAATCAATAGAAATAGAAATGAAAAAGGAGATGTAACAACTGACACTATAGAAATACAAAAGATTATTAGAGATTACTACAAGCAACTCTATGCCAATAAAATGGACAACCTGGAAGAAATGGACAAATTCTTAGAAATGCACAAGCTGCTGATACTGAAGCAGGAAGAAATAGAAAATATGAACAGACCAATCACAAGCACTGAAACTGAAACTGTGATTAAAAATCTTCCAACAAACAAAAGCCCAGGACCAGATGGCTTCACAGGCGAATTCTATCAAACATTTCGAGAAGAGCTAACACCTATCCTTCTCAAACTCTTCCAAAATATAGCAGAGGGAGGAAAACTTCCAAACTCATTCTATGAGGCCACCATCACCCTGATACCCAAACCAGACAAAGACATCACAAAGAAAGAAAACTACCGTGCAATATCACTGGTGAACATAGATGCAAAAATCCTCAACAAAATATTAGCAAACAGAATCCAGCAGCACATTAAAAGGGTCATACACCATGATCAAGTGGGGTTTATTCCAGGAATGCAAGGATTCTTCAATATACGCAAATCAATCAACGTGATACACCATATCAACAAACTGAAGGAGAAAAACCATATGATCATCTCAATAGATGCAGAGAAAGCTTTTGACAAAATTCAACACTCATTTATGATAAAAACCCTGCAGAAAGTAGGCATACAGGGAACTTTCCTCAACATAATAAAGGCCATATATGACAAACCCACAGCCAGCATCGTTCTCAATGGTGAAAAACTGAAACCATTTCCACTAAGATCAGGAACAAGACAAGGTTGCCCACTCTCACCACTCTTATTCAACATAGTTTTGGAAGTTCTAGCCACAGCAATCAGAGAAGAAAAAGAAATAAAAGGAATCCAAATAGGAAAAGAAGAAGTAAAGCTGTCACTGTTTGCAGAGGACATGATACTATACATAGAGAATCCTAAGGATGCTACCAGAAAACTACTAGAGCTAATCAATGAATCTGGTAAAGTTACAGGATCCAAAAAAATGCACTGATATCTCTGGCATTCTTATACACTAATGATGAAAAATCTGAGAGTGAAATTAAGAAAACACTCTCATTTACCACTGCAACAAAAAGAATAAAATATCTAGGAAAAAACCTACCTAAGGAGACAAAAGACCTGTATGCAGAAAATTATAAGACACTGATGAAAGAAATTAAAGAAGATACAAATAGATGGAGAGATATACCATGTTCTTGGATTGGAAGAATCAACATTGTGAAAATGATGATACGACCCAAAGCAATCTACAGATTCAATGCAATCCCTATCAAACTACCACTGGTATTTTTTACAGAACTAGAACAAAAAATTTCACAATTTGTATGGAAACACAAAAGACCCCGAGTAGCCAAAGCAATCTTGAGAACGAAAGATGGAGCTAGAGAAATCAGGGTCCCTGACTTCAGACTATACTACAAAGCTACAGTAATCAAGACAGTATGGTACTGGCACAAAAACAAGTATAGATCAATGGAACAGGATAGAAAGCCCAGAGATAAACCCACATACATATGGTCACCTTATCTTTGATAAAGGAGGGAAGGATATACAGTGGAGAAAAGACAGCCTCTTCAATAAGTGGTGCTGGAAAATCTGGACAGCTACATGTAAAAGTATGAAATTAGGACACTCCCTAACACCACACACAAAAACAAACTCAAAATGGGTTAAAGACCTAAATGTAAGGCCAGACACTATCAAACTCTTAGAGGAAAACATAGGCAGAACACTCTATGACATAAATCACAGCAAGATCCTTTTTGACCCACCTCCTAGAGAAATGGAAATAAGAACAAAAATAAACAAATGGGACCTAATGAAACTTAAAAGCTTTTGCACAGCAAAGGATACCATAAGCAAGACCAAAAGACAACCCTCAGAATGGGAGAAAATAGTTGCAAATGAAGCAACGGACAAAGGATTAATCTCCAAATTTTCTAAGCAACTCATGCAGCTCAATAACAAAAAAACAAACAACCCAATCCAAAAATGGGCAGAAGACCTAAAGAGACATTTCTCCAAAGAAGATATACAGATTGCCAACAAACACATGAAAGAATTCTAAACATCATTAATCATTACAGAAATGCAAATCTAAACTACAATGAGATATCATCTGACACTGGTCAGAATGGCCATCATCAAAAAATCTAGAAACAATAAATGCTGGAGAGGGTGTGGAGAAAAGGGAACACTCTTGCACTGCTGGTGGGAATGTAAATTGATACAGCCACTATGGAGAACAGTATGGAGGTTCCTTAAAAAACTACAAATAGAACTACCATACGACCCCACAATGCCACTACTGGGCATATACCGAGAAAACCATAATTCAAAAAGAGTCATGTACCAAAATGTTCATTGCAGCTCTATTTACAATAGCCAGGACATGGAAGCAACCTAAGTGTCCATCAACAGATGAATGGATAAAGAAGATGTGGCACATATGTACAATGGAATATTACTCAGCCATAAAAGGAAATGAAACTGAGTTATTTGTAGTGAGGTGGATGGACCTGGAGTCTGTCATACAGAGCGAAGTAAGTCAGAAAGAGAAAAACAAATACTGTATGCTAACACATATATATGGAATCTAAGGAAAAAAATGTCATTTAGTGACTATGGGTAGGACGGGAATAAAACAGACCTACTAAAGCATGGACTTGAGGATATGCGGAGGGTGAAGGGTAAACTGTGACGAAGTGAGAGAGTGGCATGGACATATATACACTACCAAAAGTAGGGTGGATAGCTAGTGGGAAGCAGCTGCATGGCACAGGGAGATCAGCTAGGTGGTTTGTGACCACCTAGAGGGTTGGGATAGGGAGGGTGGGAGGGAAGGTGATGCACGAGGGAAGAGATATGGTAACATATGTATATGTATAACTGATTCACTTTGTTGTAAAGCAGAAACTAACAAACCATTGTAAAACAATTATACTCCAATAAAGATGTTAAAAAATAAAAAAAAAATGTAATACCTCAGGGGAATATAACAACAACAACAACAACAACAAAATATCATTGCTCACTGACAATGCACCTGATCACCCAAGAGCCCTGATGGAGAGACACAAGATAAATGTTGTTCTCATGCTTGCTAACACAACATCTATTCTGCAGCCCATGGATAGAGAAGTTATTTTGACTTTCAAGTTTTATTATTTAAGAAATATATTTTGTAAAGGTATAGCTGTCATTTATATTGATTCCTCTGATGGATCTGGGCAAAGTCAACTGAAATCCTCTGGAAAGGATTCACCATTCTAGTTGCCATTAAAAGCATTAATGATTCATGGGCACAGGTCAAAATATCGACATTAACAGGAGTCTGGAAGATGTTGATTCCAACCCTCATGGATGACTTTGAGAGGTCCAAGACTTCAGTGGAGGTAGTAACTGCAAATGTGGTGGTAATAGCAAGAGAACTGGAATTAGAAGTGGAGCCTGAAAATGCGACTGAATTTGTGCAATGTTATGATCAAACGTTAACAGATACGTTGCTTCTTAAGGACGTGCAAAGAAAGAGTTTTCTTCAGATGAAATCTACTCATGTTGAAGAAGCTGTGAAGATTGTTGAAATGACAATGAAGAATTTAGAATATGACGTAACCTCAATTGATAAAGCAATGGCAGGGTTTGAGAGAATTGACTCCCATTTTGAAAGAAATTCTACTGTGGGTAAAACGCTATGATATAGCACTGTGTGCTACAGAGAAATCATTCATGAAAGGAAGAGTCAACTGATGCACAAACTTCATTGTTGTCTTATTTTAAGAAATTTCTACAGACACCCCATCCTTCAGTAACCACCACCCTGATCCATCATCAGCCATCAACATAGGGGCAAGACCCTTCAGCAAAATGTTGAGATTCGCTTAGGGCTCAGATGATTATAACATTTTTTTAGCAATAAGGTATTTTTAAATTAAGGTATATACATTGTTTTATTAAACATAAAAAGGTGTGCTGTCACACACTTAATAAAGTATTGTGTAAACATAACTTTTATATGCACCAGGAAACAAACAAACAAACAAAATCTGTGGCAATTGGTATATAAATTTTCCAACACAAGCACAATTCCCCCAAGCTCTATTATTTGGTTTGAGGAGAAGGCACAACAATAAAAATTATTTCATTTAGTAAGCACTTATTAAATCCTAGCTAGGTGCTGCACTCATGTTCTCTCTCTCTCTCTCTCTCTCTCTCTCACACACACACACACACACACTTTAATAAAATGTGATGCTAATGTAAAGCCAGGAATTAAGGTAAGAAACAATGAAAAATATGGTAAACTTCCTGGAAATACGTCTAAACTACCTACGCTACAATCTTAAATCTAGGATTAAATGAAGTAAATCTCTCAAAAATAAGATATTCACATATTTCTCCTGCTATAAAAGCATCAAGTACATAGCAACTACTTTTAAGAAGAAAAAATTTACCTTTGAATTTCTTCTGGAAAAGTTGCACTAAACATAAGGGTCTGACGCTGTTCCTTTGATGGCATTCCTGGGCAGGAAATTAACTTCTTCATTTCTGGTCCAAAACCCATATCCAGCATGCGATCAGCTTCATCCAAAACTATGTATTTGACTTGTCTGAGACCAATCTTTATAAGGATATTTTCAAGGGTGAGGGCAGAGAATGCATACTAGTTAATGTATTAAACTAAAATATTCTCTACAACTCCAACTATTAATATATTCTTAAGGATGAAGATTAGAAATAAATGCATAAAACGAAGAGAACTGTTATGATTAGGTAATACTATCTGTGTTTATTTCAGTTCTCAATTTTGTCTTATGTTATAAAACATTTTATAAGAAAGAAACCAAAACATCTAGATCAGTACTACACAACACACCTTTCTGTAATTACTTAAAAATTCTATATCTTCACTGTTAGCCAGTAGCCACATGCAGCTAATAAGTACTTGAAATGTGGCTAGTGTGCCTGAAGAAATGAATTTTTAATTTTATAGCACTTTGAAATTTAAATAGCCACATGTAGCTAGTGACTACTGTATTGGACAGCACAGATGTAGACTATATTATCTGGTAAAGTCAGACTCTTTAATGTAAGAAATAAAATTTCTTAATAGCATGACATATTCAAATGTCTTATAACTGCTAAACTTATTTCTAACTCCTTTAAACCCTTAATAAATCCCCCATTCTCTAATCACTCAGGAACAACAGGGAAACTTTTCTTACCTATCATGGATATTTAGTGCTAAAAACAGAAGCATACATTTGCAAAAAGAAAACAAGTTATTTTGGTACCCCAGGGAAGATGTTTAATCAAGGTGGATTTCTCTGGATACTCTTAATAAGTATCCTAAGAAAAGTCCCTTTACGCAGAAAGAGCATGTTTTGAATAATCCCTTTAGAGAAGGGCCTTAATAAAGCAAATCAGGGTCATGAAAGTGAAGTGAAAATATTGATACAGAGATGTAATACTGTGGTATGTGACTACCAAAAAGAAATACATAGCCCTGAAATCTCTTTCTGAAGACAGAAAATTAATAGTCCTGGATAATATCACTCCTACACCTAAAACAGAAGACAAAATTACTGATGCCACAAAGGCTTTCTTTCAGGAAAAAAAATTTATTTCACCAAGACATATATGAAACTAGATAAAAGCACTTATTGCATTTCTCTCCCAGTGTAGTGGGGTATAGGATACGGATTCTGGAATCAGATCCAGATTCTAACCCTAGCTCTATCACCTACTAGAGCTAACTGAGAGGTTTAAAATAAATTACAAAATCTCACTGTTTATTTTCCTAAGTATAAAATGGAAAATACTATTTACCTCCTATTTTCATTGTTTTAAGACTTATATGAGAATGCATTCAAAGCATCTGATGGGGGCCTAATATATAAATGGTGTTGTAATAAATGTATGTATCTTTATACCAATCTCTCTTCCCCAAACAAAAAGAATTATTAATCAATACCACAACTTTGTTATCCCTCTAGAGCCTACCTTTTCTTTACCTATGATATCCATCAGTCTCCCAGGAGTAGCACATAATATATTACAGCCTTGTACTATTTGTCGAATGGAATGCCCCAACTGGGTTCCCCCGTATATAACAACAGCTCTTACACAAGTCCTATTAACAATAAAAGTAAATGTCACTTTCTAGTTACTTGAAAATTAGCCATTTGTTTGTAACAACATGTAAAATGAAATCCATAAAGGAACAGCTAATACATTCAACAATCTTTTAAAAAAATTAAATTCTTCCCAGAAAGCTGAAAAGCTGTGGGAAAAAAATATTTGCAACCTGTCTGAGAAAGGGCTCTTCAAAAACAATGATAAACATGACCAGCACTCACACAATAAGCCAAAAACATGAAAAAATGGTTCACAAAAAATACAAAGGTTTTTAAACACTTTAAGTTCAACATTACTTTTAAAAGCAAAATAAATGAAGACTAACAACATTTTCCCTCAAGTGTGATAATACCATGTTATCCAGGGCGTAGGGAAACTGGCACTCGGGAGGATAAACTGATATAACACCTTTCACAATTTTAGTCTCTATTAAAATTTTAAAACATATCTTTTTCCCAATAAATTCACATCTAGGAATTTTCCCTTCAGATATGTCCCCACATATGGGCAAAGATGACTGTAAAATAATGTTCACTACTAACATTATTTTTAGTAGCAAAAGACTGAAACCTATCTAATTGTCTAACAATAGAAGACTTAAAATTATAGCCCACCTATACAAAGGAATACTGTGCATTCATAAAAAGGAGTACAGTTCTAGAGTAAGCATTAGCTCCAACATACACCATTTTTAAAAAACAGGGTGACAACAAGCTTAGTATGCCACCATTTGCTGAGAGAATTAAAGTGCATACATGTGCACCAGCTATTTCTACAATAATTCACAGAAACTGTTAATAGTGTGTAAACTCTGAAGAGGAGAATTAAAGATAAACATTGATACTTTTCAGTTTGTTGCCACAAAAATGTTCCAACAAATATCATGTACTAATATTCATTTTGTGCATAATTATCTGAATTTATCATACACATGCTTTCGTTTTTTAAAAAAGAAAACTTATCTTTTACTTGATTTAAAAGCCTGAAGTTGAGACTTCCCTGGTGGCGCAGTGGTTAAGAATCTGCCTACCAATGCAGGCAACACGGGTTTCAGCCCTGGTCCAGGAAGATCCCACAGGCCACAAAGCAACGAAGCCCATGTGGCACAAACTACTGAGCCTGCGCTCTAGGGACCGCGCACCACAACTACTGGAGCCTGCGCGCCTGGAGCCCGTGCTCCGCAAAAAGAGAAGCCACCGCGATAAGCCCACACACCACAACAAAGAGTAGTCCCCGCTCGCCACAACTAGAGAAAGCCTGCGTGCAGCAATGAAGACCCAACACAGCCAAACATAAAATAAATTAAAAAATTTTAAAAATGTACTGGAGGGCTTCCCTGGTGGTGCAGTGGTTGAGAGTCTGCCTGCCGATGCAGGGGACACGGGTTCGTGCCCCGGTCTGGGAAGGTCCCACATGCCGCGGAGCGGCTGGGCCTCTGAGCCATGGCCTCTGAGCCTGCGCGTCCAGAGCCTGTGCTCCACAACGGGAGAGGCCACAACAGTGAGAGGCCTGCGTACCACAAAAAAAAAAAAAAAAAAAAAAAAAAAGTACTGGAAAAGCTTTTTAAAAAAAAGTAAAAATAAAAGACTGAAGAGCAACATAGTACATGGGGATCAGCAAGAAATAAACACCGGTATAAGCAATGTACACCTAGTTTTTCCAAAAGATCTGTCAAGCTTGACATAAAGGGATTTTAATAATTTTAATTTTTTCTACTCTCATTTTAAATAAACTGATTTATACAAAATAAAAGGTGAAGCTTCTATACAGAGAAAACTCTAAAAAATTGTGAAGAAAAACACTAATATCCCAATAGATAAACTGGTAGATAACAAACGCATAATTCACAAAAGAAAATGTATAAAGCGTTCAACCTCTCAATAACCAAATAAATGAAAAAAAAAAGAAAATACCTGTGGTGGTTTTAAAATATGTACACAGCCAACAAACACATGAAAGAATGCTCAACATCGTTAATCATTAGAGAAATGCAAATCAAAACTACAATGAGATATCATCTCACACCAGTCAGAATGGCCATCATCAAAAAATCTAGAAACAATAAATGCTGGAGAGGGTGTGAAGAAAAGGGAACACTCTTGCACTGCTGGTGGGAATGTAAATTGATACAGCCACTATGGAGAACAGTATGGAGGTTCCTTAAAAAACTACAAATAGAACTACCATACGACCCCGCAATGCCACTACTGGGCATATACCCTGAGAAAACCATAATTCAAAAAGAGTCATGTACCAAAATGTTCATTGCAGCTCTATTTACAATAGCCAGGACGTGGAAGCAACCTAAGTGTCCATCAACAGATGAATGGATAAAGAAGATGTGGCACATATATACAATGGAATATTACTCAGCCATAAAAAGAAATGAAACTGAGTTATTTGTAATGAGGTGGATAGACCTAAAGTCTGTCATACAGAGTGAAGTAAGTCAGAAGGAGACAAACAAATCAAATACCATATGCTAACACATATATATGGAATCTAAGAAAAAAAATGTCATGAAGAGATCTGGGGTAGGACGGGAATAAAACACAGACCTACTAGAGCATGGACTTGAGGATATGGGGAGGGGGAAGGGTAAGCTGTGATGAAGTAAGAGAGTGGCATGGACATATATACACTACCAAATGTAAAATAGCTAGTGGGAAGCAGCAGCATAGCACAGGGAGATCAGCTCGGTGCTTTGTGACCACCTAGAGGAGTGGGATAGGGAGGGTGGGAGGGAGGGAGATGCAAGAGGGAAGAGATATGGGAACATATGTATATGTATAACTGATCCACTTTGCTGTAAAGCAGAAACTAACACACCATTGTAAAACAGTTATACTCTAATAAAGATGTTTTAAAAAAAGAAATAAAGTGAAATAAAATTTTTAAAAAAGAAATAAATAAAAAATAAAATAAAATATGTACACAAATTCTTCAATACTCCTTCCTTTAAATATGGATCCTAACTCCGCTCCCCCATAGGTGTGTACAAGGCTGGCTTCATAAGTGTACAACCTGTGCAGTCATACAGGGTCCCAAGCTTAGAAGAGCCCTGTGCTTGGTTTAATGCTCTATATTTGCTGCTTAAAATTCATAATTTTTTTTAACAAAGGACCCTGCGTTTTCATTTTGCACTAGTTCTAGCAAATTATATAGCCAGTCTTGAGTATGGGCTAGACTTACTGACTTGCTTAGTAACAAACAGAATATGGCCAAAGTGACTGCAACTGTTTTATAAAAGTCACAGCAACCTCTTCCTTGCTCTTTCTCATTGACCACTCAATCTAAGGGAAGCCAGTTGTCATTTCCTAAGGACAATCAAGCATCCTTACAGAGATCCAGTCAAACCTTTAGATGACTGCAATCGTAGCTGACATCTTGTCTGCAACCTCGTAAGTCATCCCAAGTCAGAAACACCCAGTTAAACTGTTCCCCAATTCCTAACCCTCAGAAACTGTAACATAATGTTTATTGTTTTGAGCAACTAGGTTTTAAGGTACGCAGCAACAGATAACTAATACAATACCAAATACTAGCAAAGTGTATAGTGAAATTGGCATTCTCATATACTGCTGGTAGAAGGCAAGCTTTAAAATAAGTCTATATTCTTTAACATTAAATTTATAAAAATCTACTCTAAGAAAATACTTAAAACATAAAAGAAAAATTTTATATAGCAAGCTGTTCATTACAGCAAGAATTAATTTTATTTATAGTAGCTCCAAATTAGGAACAACCTTAATCCCCCAAAATAGAGAAATAAAATACATACATATAGGCAATCTTAAAGTCATTAAAAATTAGGTCTGATTGTTAAATAAGCAGTTATCCATTCTATTAAGTTACGTGTAAAAGAACAGAAAATTATTAGGAACACCCTAAGTTTATTTTTTAAACATACGTTTAAAAACTACCAGAAGACACACCAATATGTTCACTATTGTCTTATCTATTTCTATTATCGTCTAATTTTTAATAAGACTGTTTTTTTAAAATAGATTCCATAAACAAGATTATGAAGAAGTAAACTTCAATCAATTACATGAGTGCATTCTTATTCATGCACTGAGTTCTTCCTAAAATAAGTAAGAAAATTCTCTAAAGAAAAACTTGTTTGTGAGTGGCATTCTTGATGTACTTACCCAAAAGAAAATTTTCTGGCTTCCAAATAGATCTGACTAATCAATTCTCGAGTTGGTGCGACAATAATACACTCTGGTTCCTGCAGCTCTTTAAAACGACTGGCAGTTACTCCATCACGCATCATATGAGCCAAAATTGGCAAGAGAAAAGCTGCCTAGAAGTTAAATTCCATAATTTACAAATGTATAGTGCATCATCCTTCTCCCTATGGAAACCTATTCCTCATGTCTTTATATCTTTTAGCTTCTTCTTTCATCTTTTTGGTAAATTTAAGATGAGAAAGGAAAACAATTTTTATTTCCATGAGTGTTTAACATTTAGGTCTTCATGCTCATATTATACAATATAAAATGTCTGATGTTAATCTACCCTATGAAAATATCTTTTGTTCTTTTTTTTAAAGCACAGCTATAGATTCTAAATAAACTTATTGCTAGAGGTTAATGCAGCATGCAGCATTCATTCTAAATGACTCCTTTTGGGGTAGAAATAAAATTATCAGAATGCATGACAAAAGTGGTCCACAAGCAGAGCAAAACTTGGGAAATCATTCATTTGGATTACTAAACATATCACCCTTATTAAAGTTACATGTGGCAAGAAACTTTGTGCTACAGTTTTCTCATTAAACAAATAAGACACTAAAATCTACCTCCAAAACCACATTTAAGTCACACAACAGCTGCTGTATTATACAACTCACTTATTTTCCCTTGAACTCTACTATGGAGGCTTTTTAAGACTAATATAGTATGAACCAAGAGTCCATGTTCCTGGAAATGACAGTCTTTAATACTCATCTCATGGAACCCTATTTAATAGACAAACCTCACAGTTTAGTCCTAAAACCAACCTGGTCCCATCAGAGTTCTTTTAGAATTAGCATAACCTGAGGTCACTTCATACTAAGGACCAGGTACAATACATACAGCTATTTCTCATTCTCTCGACTCCAAAACTGTATCAGCTGTATTACATAAATTATTTTTTACCTTTCTCTGTGGCTTATAAACTTTGGTGATTTGACCTTGAATCATTTTGTTTTAGATATTATGTTGCATAGAAAGAGCTGAACACACTTAGAGATTAAAAATCTATGAGCTACTCTGGAAACAGTTCAAAATTCTTTCTTCAGAAGTACACAAACCTCAATAAAACCAGAAATCAGAAGCAAACACACATGAATATTTATGACAGTTCACTGAAATCTTCTACTTGGGAAGAACCAAAGTTCAAAAAGTAGCAGTTTGAATATGGGGCAGAATACATGCAGGAAAGTGACTTACAGTCTTTCCAGACCCTGTCTGAGCACAAGCCATCAAATCTCTTCCTCGTAGTATGATAGGAATACTGTATTTTTGCACAGGAGTAAGCTTAGTATAACCAGCTTTAGCAATGTTGCTATTCAGTGTTTGACAAAGATTAGCTTCTTCAAAAGTCTAAAAAAAAGCAGGTGGCAGTGATTAAATTCCATATATCATATACAGGTCATTCCATAAACATATTCTATTTGAATTAGTTTCAAGTTGTTAATTCCACTTTATATACTATGTTAACTTTACAAATATGCCCCCACTCAAAAGTGATATCCAGAACCTGTATGTTATTACTTGATAGAATTAAGGAATATTCCGTATAGACAGTGGTTCTAGAAACTCTTTCCTATCCCCTTAAAACCTGTGAGATTCAAATAACTAATCAGTAAAAATGGTTCACTACCAACAAGGGACTCTGGGCTCCCCCACTCCTTAGAAAACCCACTCTCCTAAGACACACTTTCTCACACACTCTGGAAGCAGAAATCTTTATCTCTAGGAAAAGTATCCTTTTTAGTAAATTTAAATAAAGTTCTCATCCTGGTTTGGGGAGGTGGGGAGGAAATATAGTACCCTCCCTTTCAACAGCAATTAATTCTAACGTAGATGGTAGTCATGGTTCTAAATTTCCAACCTAAGACATTAGAGAATAAGATGAAATTTTTGTATTCTTTAATAGCAACTTAAAGAAATGTACCAAATTTTTAAAAACCGAAGTTTGCTGCACAGTCATTATAGAAACAGTTATTACACTGACCAGAACTGCTGGTGGTACATCATGTCCAGATACTTCTACAAGAATAGTATCATATTTGTCAAAGTTTATGCCTGTCTGATAATGTGCAAAGATGGAGTCCTCATCCTCAGGTGGAGGAGGTGGTATGTAGGTCACTTTTGGCCCTTCGAATTTAAAAAGAAAATTTACATTACAAGGACTAGAATAAAAATAAGAGGGAAAACATACAAAAACTGACAAACTCAAATTTTAAATACTGTAGTAATTCTTAATGTTTACCATTGAAGTTTTCACCTCATATTTTAAAAAGTTACCTCTGTTTTTAAATATTCTGTATTTGTATTAAAATGCAATATACACTCATGTGGATCATACAAAAATTAATATACCTTGAGCGTCACCACTTTCTCCTCCTTCAGCTTCTGACTTCCAAGAATCTTAAAAGGAATCAAACCGAAAAAGATAAATGTTTTTAAAAACCGAGGGGTAAAAAGAATGCTCACTATAAAAATCAAATACCTTATCTAAAGTAAAACTTACTCTTTCCAGAGCCTGTAATTACTTCTTCATTTAAACCTCTATAACCACCTATTAAAGAAATCCACAAGATATAGTCAAGATACAAGATACAAGACTATGCACATCTTTCTTTTCATTGCTTATCTTCAAAGAGAAAAAGTTCTAAAAATGCATAAAGTCCCTTCATACAAATAATACTTGAGACAATTAAGATAAATAGAACCCTGAACATTCTGTTTCCTTAGCATTCAACATGCTGATTTTATGCAGATTACACTGTTATAACATATTAGTATTTTTTTGTTTAAACTGTTATGTCTCTTTCCTAATCCCTATATTCCTCAGCAAAGGAATATATTTTCTAAAAGGAACTAAAAATCCAACTTTGTTGGGATGTCCCCACTACAACCCATAGGTTCTATGATTTGCTAGGACTCAGAATATAGTCATAACCATGGCTGTGACTTATTACATAGAAAGGATAGGGAGCAAAATCAGCAAAGGAAAAAGGTGTATGGGGAAAAGTCCAGAGAAAACCGGGCACAAGCCTTCAAGAGTCTCTCCCACTGGTATCACACAGGACAAGTTGTGACAACATGTTGGAAATGCTGTTTACCAGAGAAGCCCATTAGAGATTCAATATCCAGGGTTCTTATGAGGTGCTGATAATGCAGTAACCTTCTGCCTGGCATGTACCAAACTTCCAGACTCCCAGAAGAAAAGCAGGTATTCAGCATAAACCACACAGTTGTACAAACTGTTTAGGCACAGTGAGCCACTCACACCAGTTAAGAGTGGTGAGAACCCTCCCTAAATCCAAGTTCTCAGAAGCCAGGTAAGGGCCAACCTTATAAGCAGGACTTTCAAAGAACAGCAGTCAGGTCTGCCATGTTGACTCTTTTCTATACACTATCTTTCTGATCTTTAGACAAGGAGTCATCTATTGTGCCACTTTCAGGTACTATCACAAAAAAAGAACAAGGACTGCATTAGATTTGAAAGGCTAACTAGATATAGCATTTTACACGTGAGCTAGTTTTCTTGTACTGTATGTCCACAGGTCTTGAAATCCTTTTTCAAACATCTGAGCATTTGTAGAAGATACGGTTTAGCCATTAATAATCTTTTTCTATAGTGAAGAATCCAAGAATCCAAAGGAAGGAAGTGGGGACTAATAATGATCACTAAGAATTTTTCAGAGACATCAAACAAGCTTTATTGTTTTACTAGTCTGGAAAACATTTCAACTTATATGTGACATTTAAATATTTTTAACTCTGAAAAATTTTTTCTTAGTATAAAATCATCTATACTGAACTTTCTTTATCCCCTATACCAAGCCAAATAACAATCTCATAAGAAAAAATATTATTTTAATAAGAATTTGTACATATAAATTACACCTCAATCTTTAACATCTGCATGGTATCTCCCATTTTATGGTTATATCATTTATTCAACAGACTGATGAATTTTTAGGTGATTTTCAGTTTTTACTTATTATAAATGAAGCTTCAGTGAACACACTTTTACATGTATTGAGCAAATACACCTACAGTATGTAATTCCTGTAACGGAATTGTTGGATTAAAGAGTAGTAGTAAACAACTCCCCAAAACTGGCTGTGCAAATGCATACTCCACAGGTGTATAAAAGCAGCAAGTTACCTTTAACTTCAAAAATTAAGCTTGGATTACAGTAATTTTAACCACTTACAGGTAAACCAGATAAGAACTCACCTCGTCCACTTCCACTACCACTTCTGCTTTGATAAGTGTCACCCTTACCTGTAAGGCATTGTTTTACAGAAGATTTAGAGAAATCACAGTTCCTCCTCAAGCACATAAACCATATAGCTATTTCTTTTCAAATACTGAGTAATTTCTCAGGATTCTAGTCCCTTAATCCACCCATCTCTTAATTCTATACTTAAACCTTTTTCTCATTTGAACATTTTGTTTAAAGACTTTTTTTTAGGGCAGTTTTAGGTTCACAGAAAAATTAAGCAGAAAGTACAGAGACTTCCCATATACCTCCTGTCCCCACACCTGCATAGCCTCCCCCCATTATCAACATCCTCCACCAAAGAGGTAATTTGTTACAACTGATGAACCTACACTGACACATCAAAATCACCCAAAGTCCATCATTTACATTACAGTTCACTCCTGGTATTACACATTTTTTATGTTTGGACAAATGTATAATGGCATGTCTCCACCATTACAGTATCATACAAAGTAATTTCACTGCCCTAAAAATCCTCAGTGCTCTGCCTATTCATCCCTTCCCCCAACCCCTAGCAACCACCTATTTTTTTCACCCTTCTTCTTATAAGAAAGTTTTGCTTTCTACTGAATGTCATATAGTTGGAATCATACAGTATGTAGCCTTTTCAGATTAGCTTCCTTCACTCAGTAATACATATTTAAGGTTCCTCTATGTCTTTTCATACCTTAATAGCTCATTTCTTTTTAGTACCACAGTTTATTTATCCACATTTGAACATTTTTCATCAATAATTATGTTCCTTTTTTTTCACTTTCTCCTCAAGTCCCCTAACTCAGAATCCTTTCTTTGAAATCAAAGCAAACTTCACTTTCCTTCTTCCAATTAAAAGTATAATTTATAACTCAAATTAACTAGTAGATAAGAGAGAAGAAATAATTCACAGAGCACAAACTTTATAAGGGATAAAAAACCGTCCATGTATTTTTGCCTACAAATCGAAAAAGCAGAGAAAATCATGAGCCAATCTACTACACTTAAACATATATATTAGGTTTATTAATCCTAGAGCTAAAAGCAAATGTGAATGATTAATATTCAGTAATAAATTCTATTTCTCACCTACACCACTTAATGCTGATCTTCTAGAGCCAAAAATGCCACCAGTGCGCTGGGTCCCCTGATCTTGTTCATATTTGCTATCTAGATTTACAAATAATAAATTTAGATTATGTTACTTTTAAGAAGCTTTTAAAGCATGCAGCAAAGAGAAAAATAATCAACTTATGGTGCCATAAGTTAAAAAGATGCAGGATAAAATAATTTAAATTTAACAGGAATTACAGTGTTTTTCTAAGAAGCACACAAAAGGATTCCTCCACAAACTATTTCCTTCAATTACAAATTATTTCCTCAAAATTTTTATTTTATTAAAATTATTTTATAAAAGTCATTAGGGTCAATACTACACCAAAATATGATATAAGAAAAGTTAAATTACCTCTGAAAAATAGCACGGTTACTGCCCCCAGAAATCTCACATTATATAATCTCACTGCTTATTCTCCAGAAAAACACCCCTTGCACCCACAGTTTCCAAATCAGATTTTATCAGTCCTGAACAGCAACCCTCCAGATCCCTTCACTTTTTTAAAAGTGACAATTCACTAATCTGCTACACATTTATTAAATTATTACAATTTATGTTTTTAGCTTCCACTATTCTGTCCTCCTCTGTTAAGAGACACATGCATTCCAACAGTGACTTCTTAGCACCAGTGAATGACGACTGGTAGAATTTAGGCAGAAAGCCACATTGGTATAAAAGAGGTATAATGGTAGGCAGAGCCATAGAGAAGGCCACCTATTAGTAAGGTCAGCCATCTTTATCAAAGCTCTAAAATGCTTCACAGTATGTAATATTAAAGAACTGAGTCACACACACTGCTAAAAAGATTCATATATTCCCACTTAACCTGTAAGGAATTACATGTGTCTAAAAAATAATATTTTACACAATATAAGTGACCATGTACCAACCACTATGCTTAACTAGTCTCATATAATCATCATAACAACCTTATACGATAAGTATTATTTTTTATCATTTCTTTCATAATAAATGAACACACTATTTGCAATCCATTACTAACATGGACGTCCTAGACCAAATCCTCCACAGCAACCTCGGAAACTACCTCTTCCACCTCTTCTGGATGACCATGAAGCTTCTGAATCATTTCCATCTTGATAGCCTATAATATTAAAACATACACACAAAAACAACACAAAACAACCACAAAGAAATCTTGGGGACATGGTGGCCAAGTTAATTTAAGTCTTGCGTAATTCAATGACTTTAATATTTTAAGCCATTAACAGACAGTTAAAAAAAAAGAGATGCTGTACTTGACCTATAAATGTTCAACTTCATTAGTATAAAGAGATACTACTAAAGTATTTTTAAAACCTGCTACTTTCTTTGGGAATAAAAACTAAAAATGACTAAAAGGAAAAAATGACAGTTGTAAATTAAAACACTAAAAGTTGCCACAAATGCACCATTAACAGGATTTCCCCAATCCACGGAAAGAAAAAGTACTTACCATAAGTTTAGTGAGGTTACTGAACCTTCAATATACAAAACTTAATTGTATTTCTATACACTAGCAAACAAAAGGAAAATTATTAAATGGTATGTATCACTAATATCAATGAAGATGGCAAAGCAAGGGACTCCAAATGCTGCTACTCCAAAGAAGAAAAAAAATTGACAAAACCGTCAGAATTAACATTTTCCAAACTGAAAATTAACCAAGGACTTGTATCAAACCAAGGAACATTTTATTTTTTTTTAAAACAAGGCTGATTCTTGGTAAGAGCAGTGATTTTGACCACAACGCTATGAGACTAGATATCAATTACAAGAAAATATCTGTAAAAAATACAAACACATGGAGGCTAAACAATACATTACTTAATAACGAAGTGATCACTGAAGAAATCAAAGAGGAAATTTTTAAAAAATACCTAGAAACAAATGACAATGAAGGCACGACGACCCAAAACCTATGGGATGCAGCAAAAGCAGTTCTAAGAGGGAAGTTTATAGCAATAAAATCCTACCTTAAGAAACAGGAAACATCTCGAATAAACAATCTAACTTTGCACCTAAAGCAATTAGAGAAAGAAGAACAAAAATAACCCAAATTTAGCAGAAGGAAAGAAATCATAAAGATCAGATCAGAAATAAATGAAAAAGAAATGAAGGAAACGACAGCAAAGATCAATAAAACTAAAATCTGGTTCTTTGAGAAGATAAACAAAATTGATAAACCATTAGCCAGACTCATCAAGAAAAAAAAAGGGAGAAGACTCAAATCAATAGAAATAGAAATGAAAAAGGAGAAGTACCAACTGACACTGCAGAAATACAAAAGATCATGAGAGATTACTACAAGCAACTCTATGACAATAAAATGGACAACCTGGAAAAAATGGACAAATTCTTAGAAATGCACAACCTGCCGAGACTGAACCAGGAAGAAATAGAAAATATGAACAGACCAATCACAAGCACTGAAACTGAAACTGTGATTAAAAATCTTCCAACAAACAAAAGCCCAGGACCAGATGGCTTCACAGGCGAATTCTATCAAACATTTCGAGAAGAGCTAACACCTATCCTTCTCAAACTCTTCCAAAAGATAGCAGAGGGAGGAACACTCCCAAACTCATTCTATGAGGCCACCATAACCGATACCAAAACCAGACAAAGATGTCACAAAGAAAGAAAACTACAGGCCAATATCACTAATGAGCAAAGATGCAAAACTCCTCAACAAAATACTAGCAAACAGAATCCAACAGCACATTAAAAGGATCATACACCATGATCAAGTGGGCTTTATTCCAGGAATGCAAGGATTCCTCAATATACGCAAATCAATCAACGTGATACACCATATTAACAAAGTGAAGGAGAAAAAGCATATGATCATCTCAATAGATGCAGAGAAAGCTTTTGACAAAATTCAACACCCATTTATGATAAAAACCCTGAAGAAAGTGGGCATAGAAGGAACTTTACTCAACATAATAAAAGCCATATATGACAAACCCACAGCCAACATCGTCCTCAATGGTGAAAAACTGAAACCATTTCCACTAAGATCAGGAACAAGACAAGGTTGCCCACTCTCACCACTCTTATTCAACATAGTTTTGGAAGTTCTAGCCACAGCAATCAGAGAAGAAAAAGAAATAAAAGGAATCCAAATCGGAAAAGAAGAAGTAAAGCTGTCACTGTTTGCAGATGACATGATACTGTACATAGAGAATCCTAAAGATGCTACCAGAAAACTACTAGAGCTAATCAATGAATCTGGTAGTATAGCAGGATACAAAATTAATGCAGAGAAATCTCTGGCATTTCTTCCAAGAGAAATGGAAATAAAAACAAAAATAAACAAATGGGGCCTAATGAAACTTAAAAGCTACTGCACAGCAAAGGAAACCATAACCTATACACTAATGATGAAAAATCTGAAAGTGAAATTAAGAAAACACTCCCATTTACCATTGCAACAAAAAGAATATCTAGGAATAAACCTATCTAAGGAGACAAAAGACCTTTATGAAGAAAATTACAAGACACTGATGAAAGAAAATAAAGATGATACAAATAGATGGAGAGATATACCATGCTCTTGGATTGGAAGAATCAACACTATGAAAATGACTGTACAACCCAAAGCAATCTACAGATTCAAATGCAATCCCTGTCAAACTACCACTGGCATTTTTCACAGAACTAGAACAAAAAATTTCACAATTTGTATGGAAACACAAAAGACCCCAAATAGCCAAAGCAATCTTGAGAACGAAAAATGGAGCTGGAGGAATCAGGCTCCCTGACTTCAGACTATACTACAAAGCTACAGTAATCAAGACAGTATGGTACTGGCACAAAAACAGAAATATAGATCAATGGAACAGGATAGAAAGCCCAGAGATAAACCCACACACATATGGTCACCTTATCTTTGATAAAGGAGGGAAGGATATACAGTGGAGAAAAGACAGCCTCTTCAATAAGTGGTGCTGGGAAAACTGGACAGCTACATGTAAAAGTATGAAATTAGAACACTCCCTAACACCACACACAAAAATAAACTCAAAATGGATTAAAGACCTAAATGTAAGGCCAGACACTATCAAACTCTTAGAGGAAAACATAGGCAGAACACTCTATGATATAAATCACAGCAAGATCCTTTTTGACCCACCTCCTAGAGAAATGGAAATAAAAACAAACAAATGGGACCTAGTGAAACTTTAAATCTATTGCACAGCAAAGGAAACCATAAACAAGACCTAAAGACAACCCTCAGAATCGGAGAAAATATTTGCAAATGAAGCAACTGACAAAGGATTAATCTCCAAAATTTACAAGCAGCTCATGCACCTCGATAACAAAAAAACAAACAACCCAATCCAAAAATGGGCAGGAGACCTCAACAGACATTTCTCCAAAGAAGATATACAGATTGCTAACAAACACATGAAAGAATGCTCAACATCATTAATCATTAGAGAAATGCAAATCAAAACAACAATGAGATATCATCTCACACCGGTCAGAATGGCCATGATCAAAAAAATCTAGAAACAATAAATGCTGGAGAGGGTGTGGAGAAAAGGGAACACTCTTGCACTGCTGGTGGGAATGTAAATTGATACAGCCATTATGGAGAACAGTATGGAGGTTCCTTCAAAAACTACAAATAGAACTACCATACGACCCTGCAATGCCACTACTGGGCATATACCCTGAGAAAACCATAATTCAAAAAGAGTCATGTACAAAAATGTTCACTGCAGCTCTATTTACAATAGCCAGGACATGGAAGCAACCTACGTGTCCATCATCAGATAAATGGATAAAGAAGATGTGGCACATACATACAATGGATTACTCAGCCATAAAAAGAAACGAAATTTAGATATTTGTAGTGAGGTGGATGGACCTAGAGTCTGTCATACAGAATGAAGTAAGTCAGAAAGAGAAAAACAAATACTGTATGCTAACACATATATATGGAATCTAAGAAAAAAAAAAAGGTCATAAAGAAACTAGGAGTAAGACGGGAAGAAAGACACAGACCTACTAGAGAATGGAATTGAGGAAATTGGGAGGGGGAAGGTAAGCTGTGACAAAGTGAGAGAGTGGCATGGACATGTATACACTACCAAACGTGAAATAGATAGCTAATGGGAAGCAGTCACATAGCACAGGGAGATCAGCTCAGTGCTTTGTGACCATCTAGAGGGATGCGATAGGGAGGGTGGGAGGGAGGGAGACAGACCTAAGAGGGAAGAGATATGGGAACATATGTATATGTATAACTGATTCACTTTGTTATAAAGCAGAAACTAACACACCATTGTAAAGCAATTATACTCCAATTAAGATGTTTAAAAAAAAAAAAAAGGCTGATTCTTGGTAAGAGCAGTGATTTTGTGGCATATTTTAACTTACTGCAGTCCCATTCCATGACAATTCCACTTCTAGACATATACTCCAAAAATGCAACAACAGTGACTCAAACAGATAACTGTATATTAATGTTCACAGAAGCATTATTCAAAACAGCCAAAAGTAGTAAGAAACCCAAGTGTACATCAACAGATAAACAGATTTTTTAAAGTACACATACAATGGAATAGTAGTATTCAGCCATAAAAAGGAATGTAGTTCTGATACATGCAACAACCTGAACACTGAAAATTTTAGGCTAAGTGAGTTAAGCCAAACATAAAAGAACAAATACTGTATGATTCCACTTGTATGAAATATCTAGACATGGACAAATTGATGAAGTACAGAGAATAAAGGGTACCAGAGACTGAGAGGAAGAGAAGGAAACTTAATGGACGTACGTTTCTGCATGGGTGATGAAGAAGTTTTGAAAATAGATAGTGGTGATAATTGCACAACACTTCGGAAGTACTCAATGCCACTGAATTATACACATATAGTTAAAATGACAAATTTTATGTTAAGAGTCATTTTACCATAATAAAAAAGCAGAAATTTTCCCAAATTTGATAAAAAATATTAATCTACACATCCAAGTAGCTTAATAAACTGCAAGTTGTATAAATTTAAAGATATCTAGACCTACACATGTCCATATAAAACATGAACAAATGGTGCTGGGACAATTGGTTATTCACACACTAAAGAATTAAGTTGGGTCCCTATCTCACACCATATATAAAAATGAACTCAAATGGATCAATGACTTAAATGTAAGAGTACAGTGAAAGCTATAAAATTCTTAGAAGGAAACACAGGTGAAAATCTGCATGACCTTGGAACAGGCAAAGGGTTTCTAGATATGACATTAAGAGCACAAGCAACTTTGGATCAAAATTTTAAACTTTTGTGCTTCAAAGGACACCATCAAGAAAGTGAAAAAACAACCCACAGAAAAGGAGAAAATATTTGCAAATCATATATCTGTTGACACTTGTATCAAGAATAAAGAATTCTTAAAACAAAAAGATCAATAACCCTATTTTTTAAATGGGCAAAGGATCTGAATAGACATTTCTCCAAAGAATATATACAAATGCCCAAAACATACATGAAAAGCTGCTCAACATCATAGTCATCAGGAAATGCAAAGCAAAACCACAAAGATACAAGGATATGTTGTAAAACACAAGGAATATAGCCAATATTTTATAGTAACTATAAATGGTATATAACCTTTAAAAATTATGAAGCACTAATGTTGTACACCTGTAACTTACATAATATTGTCCAACTATATCAACTATTGAATTTATAACTCAATGATAAAAAATCATGAGATACCACTGTACATCCATTAGAATAGCTACAATCAAAAAGACAAACAGGGGCTTCCCTGGTGGCGCAGTGGTTGAGAATCCGCCTGCCGATGCAGGGGACACGGGTTCGTGCCCCGGTCCGGAAAGATCCCACGTGCCGCGGAGCGGCGGGGCCCGTGAGCCATGGCCGCTAAGCCTGCGCGTCCGGAGCCTGTGCTCCGCAACAGGAGAGGCCACAACAGTGAGAGGCCCGCGTACCACAAAAAAAAAAAAAAAAAAAAAAGACAAACAGTGACAAGTGTCACCAAAAGAAATGTACTAGAATGTTCATAGCAGCACTTTCAAAACAGCCCAAAACTGCAAGAAATCCAAAAATCTATCATTAGCAGAAGAGTAGAACAAAAGAACACTACAGAGCAATGATAATGATCTACAACTGCAACCAACAATAAGAATGAATCTCACAATTAGATTAAGAGGAAGCCAGACACAAAAGAGTACATATTGTATGATTCCATTTATGTTAAGTACAAAATTTTTAAAAAGTCTATGCTGCTAGAAGTCAGCATAGAGATTAACTGGGGGAGGGGGGTGTTAATGACTAAAAATGAGCATGAAGGGGGCTTCTGAGGAGCTAGTAGTTTCTATTCCTTGATCTGGATGCTTGTGAAAACACAGAACCCAGGTGTATTCAGTTACTGAAAAATCACTGAGCTATATACATTTATGATATAAGCACCTGCCTGTTGCTATATCATGTCACACTTAACATAAACTTAGGTACAGTTATATTCACACACACATTAATATTTACTGAGTAACCACTATATGCAAATTTCCTATCCTCAAATGTATACAACTAAAGAAAACAGCAATCAGGGACACCCTGAAAAATGACTGTTCCTGCTAGTCACCCAACACTAGTCAATAAGCCAGGATCAAGCACATAGAGCTGCAACTGGGTTTTGACTGCTTCACTTAAATATAAATTAAATTGATTTAAAGAAAATTTAATAGTAAGGAAGATAGTCACCGTTCTGCAGAAAACCAAAAATTTTAAAATAAGAGCTATGTTTAGGAACGTTACTGTCAAAACTGCTTCTTAAAGGGGGGAGGAGAGCAATGTTAAAAAAAGAGTCTTGGGGCTTCCCTGGTGGCACAGTAGTTGAGAGACTGCCTGCTGATGCAGGGGACACAGGTTCGTGCCCCAGTCCAGGAAGATCCCACATGCCGCGGAGCGGCTGGGCCCGTGAGCCATGGCCGCTGAGCCTGCGCGTCCGGAGCCTGTGCTCTGCAACGGGAGAGGCCACAACAGTGAGAGGCCCGCGTACCGCAAAAAAAAAAGAACAAGTCTTTTTCTTAGTTAGATTTCCTCTGCATCATTGTTAGGCCCCCTGCAATTGTCATAAAAAGACTCAACTTATGAGACCAATAAGCCATACCTCATTCACCACCAAATTCCTCCCCACCTCACAACTCAACCAAAGCTATACTGAAATCCACAGCAAACTTCAGCTTCACTAGGAGGGCCTGCTATTTAATGATTTATTCAGTAAGCCAAACATCTAATAGGCAAGGGAAAAGGATACCCCCAAGTTGCAGCAAAAACAATGATATATCTGATTACCATGCAGTTCCAGAAACAAAACTCTTTTATCATAAATACATTTGCACAACTGTAGCAATTTTATAAGTTCACTGTGGTTTTTTGTGAGTTTTGTTGTTGCTATTTTAACATATCTGCCTATAGATAACCCGGAATTGAGCATAACTTTTATACCATCTCACCTCAAGTTCATTAGAGGGAGGATCAGCAGAGTATGGTAGAGTACTGCTAGACTTGAACAAAAAGTAGTCTACGATTTCTTCCCTTCCCCATATCTCCAATGATCCTACTCAGAGACAAAGACATCCCAGTTCATCTATACTGTGACTGACCAAGATTCACACAGTCCCCCTTCTGTACTTCACAGCACACTCTGGAGGTCTTAGGAAAAAAAAATCCAGTGACATTAGAAAGCAGAAGGAGGGACACCTACTGAATATTAATTCAAATATTAACAGCATAAAACATATGCCAAAGTATTTTTCTTTAAAGGTTTTCACCACCAGAATTTTTCTTTCTTTCAGCTCTTCCAAAATCAGGTTTTCAGTTTCATATCTCTGTCTTAAGTACAAATTGTTCCAAAACGTGGTCCTTACCGCCTCTCTTGGAAAACCCTCTGTTCCATGTTTGATTATCTTCACGGTCATTACTAGACTCTTAAATAAAAATTTAATATGTGAATAGCATCTAAATAATTACTTTAGTATTTACATTAATGTAGTATCTAAAGAATAGCACTGTCACAAGAGAAATTAGTAAGAAAAAATAAATATCTTCATAAGTTAAAATACAAACATTTTAATTTTTAAAATAATTGTAACAGACATACAAAGACATTATTCAGTCAATTCCCTATACAAATCACTTAATATATCTAAATATTAAATGTTAAGCATATAATGTCAAATTCTGAGCACAGCCAAAAAATAAGAATTTCGTAAATATCAGTTCAACTAGAAACAGTTTCAGAAATATCTAACAAGTAGTCAAGGGGATCTCAGAAATGCATGACTATTCTTATAATGTCATCATTATTTCTGTAACTTGCCTTTCTTAATAAACCTGAGATGTCAGTGTTTTTTTAATATGTGCAAACTTTCCCCTATTCATCGTAATGGAAAAATTGGGGGATATCCTGGCTTTCTGTTTTTAGTGACATTATCAAGTAACAGTACCAGGGTTTCTAAATAGTGGTATGAGGATCACTACACTGAAGGTTGTCTAAAAATTATTAGTAAAGTTGGAAAGAACCCACCCCAAGAGATGTTTATTTTTTAATTTTTTATTTTTTTGTGTGGTACACGGGCCTCTCACTGTTGTGGCCTCTCCCGTTGCGGAGCACAGGCTCCGGACGCGCAGGCTCAGCGGCCATGGCTCACGGGTCCAGCCACTCTGTGGCATGTGGGATCTTCCCGGACCGGGGCACAAACCTGTGTCCCCTGCATCGGCAGGCAGATTCTCAACCACTGCGCCACCAGGGAAGCCCAGATGTTTATTTTGAACGTGTAGAGTGACAGCAAGGAATGGATGATTTTTCTAAATTAAAAAATTATAACTTTTAGTAATAACTTTAAGCTTTCTAGAAGATTCCAATAAAGCCATGTTTGGGAAATACCGAGATGGTTTCAAGGGATCTTTGTACATATCACTAACGTTTAGCACCTGAGAACTTTAGGTCCCAGTGATGACACAAATGGCTGAACAGATTAGAAGCTATCAGTTAAGTTTCTGTGCAAAAGTACTAATCTACTCGATTAATATTTTATAATAAACAATGACCCAGAGCTCTTGTTGCAGGCTCCTATTTGAACTGACATCAACAACTGACAAATATTCCTGAAGAGCCATCTAACATCAAGACAACTTTCTTAGAAGCAAGATATAATATGACAAGTTTGCTGAACAGTAAAGAAAGAATTTTGGAAAGATTCTTGGAATAATAATTCTGGAATAATGATGATGTTAGCTAATATTTATTGCCTTATAGGAAAAAACCTATGGGGATTCCCTGGTGGTGCAGTGGTTGGGAGTCCGCCGATGCAGGGGATGCTGGTTCGTGCCCCGGTCCGGGAGGATCCCATGTGTCGCGGAGCTGCTGGGCCTGTGCGTCCGGGGCCTGTGCTCAGCGGTGGGAGGGGCCACAGCAGTGAGAGGCGCGCGTACCGCGAGAAAAAAAAAACAAAAAAACAAAAAACTAAAAAAACCTAACAATCTGGGGCCTGACAAGGAGAAAAAGGTCTCATATAATCTTTGGCCAACTGTTCTCCTAAAAGAAGCCCAAAGCTATTATGACCACACTGGGAATTAAAATAGGCTGATGACATTAGCAGTTGGGTGAAGGGTACAATTACATAAGAAGAAGAAGGGTGGAGGAAACCCTCTATACTATTTTCAAAACTTCTTTTGAGTCAAATGATTTCAAAATAAAAAGTTATTAAAAAATAATTTCTGTAGGTTAAAAAATAAAGCCAAGAACAAACAAAAATGAGACAATGATCCCAAGATCAGTTATAATCTATTAATTATATTAAAATAATAGTAATAACAACAAATAGAACTTAGTATCTGCCTGGCACTGCTCTAAATGAAGTCTGCTTTAACTTTTTAAGTCCTCACAAAAACCTTACAAGGTGGGTATTATCCTCAAATTATAAACAGAGAAAAAGAAACACAAAGAAGTTAAACAAATTTTTTAAGATAATACAACTGACAGGAGGAGCATTTGGGTCTCAAACCCAAGGTGTCTGAGCTCCTTATCTCTATACTATACCAGCTAGGGACATGAGATTGCAGAGAAAATAACCACAAAACACTCTATACATCTGTGTGCAGAGAAAAAGCTTCTATAGTGATAGCAAAACCTGCTCCTGGGCTTGCCAACAACTGTGAGAGTGAAAGAATTTTTTAGGAATATACACAATTTTTTAGTTTAGAGGAACTAAAGCTGAGAATAGAAGAAGTAAATAAGGATAGGGAGGGGGAGGGAGATGCAAGAGGGAAGAGATATGGGAACATATGTATATGTATAACTGATTCACTTTGTTATAAAGCAGAAACTAACACACCATTGTAAAGCAATTATACTCCAATAAAGATGTTAAATAGAAAAGAAGTAGATAAATCAATGGAAGAAAGTAGACAATTTTGAAGGAGAGAAGTTCTCTCAAGTACTGTGAGAAATTGTAATTTGTGCTCAAAAGCACTCTGCCTCATCACTAAAGAGTCAACTGGGGAGGAATGTCTTTGATGAGTAGAAATGATCTTGAATACTAATTAAAAGTTGGAAAATTAGGACAAGGAGAAATGGAAAAGGATAAAAATGGTGATGTTTTCATTAAAACAGGATAGGAGAAAAAGCAGACAAAAGCAGGGAGAATGAGACAGACAGTAGTTTGGAGAAGCAGTCTTCACTGATACATTAAAACCCCACCATGTTCCAAAAGGGTTTTAAGGTGATTAGGTCTAGGTTTGGTTTTGATTTTGAGAATCACAGTTAAGATCAAGTCTCAAATATTTAATGAAGATAGATGACATTTACTGTTTACCATGAATGTGTCCTGGGACTAAGCTTTGTGCTTTTACACACATTCTCATTTAGTGTGCCTAACAAGCTATAAAATGAATGGTCTCCATTCTACAGAAGAGGAAATTATGGCTCCGAGAAATTAAGCAACTTGCTCTATGTTATTCAACTAGCAGATAGTAGAGCAGGGACATGAAACAAAGTCTGGAACTCCGAAGTGTATTATGTTATAAAGATTCCATAGATCAGTGGTTACCAAACAAAAGAGGCATCAGAGTCACCAGGGATGCTTCTTAAATACAGGTTCCAGGGCCTCACCCAAATCTATTCAACCGGGCTCTCCTGGAAAAGTACTGTTAATTATTGTAGTCTACCTTCTGGTAACATTACTCTATTCTCATCATTCTCTATTCCTCCAAACCAGACTGTCAGAAATATCTTTGATTTCAGCAGTGATCTACAGTCTCATGAATCTTTTTCCACTGTTAATACTTATTTGAGTCTGAATAAAGACCTACATGTCTCAAACTGTATTTATAGGCTTCCCTGGTGGCGCAGTGGTTGAGAATCCGCCTGCCGATGCAGGAGACACGGGTTCGTGCCCTGGTCCGGGAAGATCCCACATGCCGCGGAGCAACTAAGCCCGTGAGCCATGGCCGCTAGGCCTGTGCGTCCGGAGCCTGTGCCCCGCAACGGGAGAGGCCACAACAGTGAGAGGCCCGCATACCACAAAAAAAAAAAAAAACTGTATTTATATATGAAAGTGGAATTCTGATTCTTGACTTGCTCTTTCTATTATCCTCTTTTTCTTAAGGAAGCACAGCATTCCAAAGTTGCACTTTATCGATTAATTAAGGCAGGTGACAATAGGCCAAATAAGGATGGCTGAATTCTTAGTTAAGGCTCTGGCTATAGCTGCTTTATAAAACTGGGTTTAAATAAAACAGAACTGGAACAGACTAAGATAATTAATCTTAGTTTCTCTTTAGCATGTACTCTGGACACTAAATTCTTAAGTCACTACAATAAACAGTGAACTTACCTCTCCAGAAACCAGAGCTATCACCTTCTTCAAATTTGTTATTTGAAAAACCTACAAAAAATATAAAATTAAACTTGCACATTTCTGAAAACAACCATTACCTATACCTTTGTAGAAGAAAGAAAGAAAAAGAGAGAGAGAAAGAGAAACACAGAAACAAAGAAACACACTCTTTACAGGGACTTCTAGTTTTGATGCCCCTTTAAAACAGTATAAACCACATACAACCGTATATATAAATAGTGAATGAGAATTCATACACATTGTATGACAACTTCTTCCTTGCGTCAGTTTATTAAAATACCAGCCAATCTTATATTACCTCAAATGTCATATATTCCTCTATATGTACATGGCTGTGTGTGTGTGTATATATATCACTATAACCACTATGTACTTTCTATTCAAAATATAAAAACTTTTTAAACTTTATAAATTAACTTGTAATCTCTTAATCTGCTGGAGGACAATACAACTAAATTATAATCCAATATTCAATAATTTTCCCCTTCTCAATAACAAGGAAATTCTGCCTTCTTTTTGTTTATAAAATTTAAAAGAAACAATCTTTCATCAAGCTCTGCTTTCAAATTTCTCATTTAATAAAAACTTGTGTCTAGATTTATGCATCTCTGGAGCATATAGATATATCTCTAAAATTAATTTTGAAAGCATCCATCAAAATATTTCATAAAATTTTAAAAATTTCAGTCTTAATAAAACGATCTTTACTGTAGAGATACTCAGGGAAAAATGTAAGTTAAAATTAATGTCAATATGCAATGCCTATCAATTAGTATCTAACCTAAATAATAAAATACATTAAATTATGGCTTTGGTACTACAGAGACCAATCAGTAACTGTTTGACAGATGTTACATTTATATGCAGGGACTTCCCTGGTGGCGCAGTGGTTAAGAATCCGTCTGCCAATGCAGGGAACATGGATTCAAGCCCTGGTCAGGGAAGATCCCACATGCCGCGGAGCAACTAAGCCTGTGTGCCACAACTACTGAACCTGCGCTCTAGAGCCTGCGTGCCATGACTACTGAAGTCCGCACGCCTAGAGCCCGTGCTCCGCAACGAACAGTAGTCCTCGCTCGCTGCAACTAGAGAAAGCCTGCGCAGCAATGAAGACCCAACACAGCCAAAAGTAAATTTAAAAAAAAAATCTATACGCAAAATGTCTACATATCAAGTCATTTAACATCTTAGGTTCAACAAATCTAATGTACCCTCCAGCATTAAACCTCTTGGAAATTTAATACCCAATTAGCATATAAAAAGTAAGTACCCTTTGGCCTCAATATATGATTGGATGACACATTTTCCTTGAACAGATATGTAATTTCAAAATAAAGATAATCCCTACAAAAAGAGTATATATCACAAAACTTGGATTTTGAGTTATTTTATTCATTTAAATATTTGCAATCTTTGAAGGTTCAGAAAAGGATTGCATTCTACTGCCCTCTACAATTGCCCCTTCCCCTCCATACACCTCTCCCAGAAAAGTCAAGTGCTGGGTCTCCGAAATGTTTGATAAAGTCTTCCACCTACACACTACTGGTCTTGATCTTAAACTCTTATCTAAGTTCTACTTTACAGTTTTTATGGAAAAAAAATGTAATTTCAAAGCTTCTACTGGTTCTTTGCTCATGTAAAATGGAGACTCAGATTCATTCACCTTTGGAAGTATGACTAGGAAAGTGAAAGCACTCTCGTGATCTCCATAAAGTCTTGGGAAAGGCACACACTTTCTAAGTATATTGAAGGGAAACAGAATTCAAAGACTATACAACTTGGGGTCACTTAAGTTTTGATTGTAAGATATCATAAGCAGGTTACCTCTGTTTCCAAAACTCCTTCCAACTCCAAAACCACCCATTGTGGATGTATTCTCTCTTTTATTAGTCTCACCAGGATATGAAAAAGTTCAGATAGAGTTAAAACTCTTCAACATACAAAATCAAGTGTGCCATCAATAACTAGGAATTAAATGAATCTGTGGGTTAAGGGAACTCCCAAGGACAGGGAGAGAGTAGTATAGGAACTTATAGAGATAAAATACATCTGCAACTTTTTAAAATCATTAAATTATACCAAAGTAAAAACAAATATACTATCGGTGAAATACAACTGTCCACTAGGTGTTATTTTACTAATGACTTTTAATCAAGAAATTCAACTCTGATTTTCTATATATTGAAACCTCACCCTGATAGCTATTTACATTATACCCCTATGTGAAAGTCATTGCTACTGAAAATTTTACACTGCTGTCCTGTAATTATTCTATTTATTACTTATTCATTTTTCTAGTACTTCAGTCGCTCTCAGTCTTTTCACTTTTTAAAAATAAAATTAGAAAGGGACTACATAATAAAGAAAAAAATGCTATGAATACCACTCCCCTTTACCTCCCACCTCTCCATAGTATTTCCTCATATCAGCCTTATTAGCTTTATCCCCCACTACACGGCTCGGAACACCCAACATTTTAATTCATAAAACAACTTCCCATACTCCACGTTGTGAACTTCTAATATTTTCTACCTTCTTACATGCTGTTCCTTCAGCATGACATTCCTTGCTTTCCTATTTTTCCTAGCAAAATTCTTTTTACTCTTCAAAAGCCAGGTTCAAAAGCCACCTCTTCAGTGAAGTCCTCCTTCAGTCCTCCAGCCATAGTCAATCCTTCAGTCACATTCCCACAGCATACTATGTGTATCTCTTTTTTAGCAATATTTCTTTCTATGTGTTTCTCTACCACTAAATTAAGCATTTTGAGGGCAGAGTTGCTATGGCAAGCAGCACAGGTATTTAAAACAAAAACTTAGAACAGACATCCAAAACGTCATGAACTGCCACTTCAAACTATCATTGGGATAACTATCATTATCTTGTGATCCTCATAAACTGTCTTACCTCTATCTGTAATATCCTAGTGCAGAGAAGTTAAGGGATCTGTGAAACGCCTAATGCCAAATGCAAAATTGCATATATGCAACTATCAGCATTTTCATCGGATTCTAAAGAATTGCGTGATTCAGAAAGTTAAGGCTTTTTAGGCCATACTTCACAGAAGATAAAAACCTGATCAATATATATGTTAAGCAATTAAGAATCAATTTCAAAACCGTGACTAGATATGCAAGTTCTGAGAACAAATATCACAGAGATTGAAAATAGCTAAAATGTTAAATGGATCATTCAGGAAAGGGGTTATATTCGTGGGTCTTCTATGACTTTCCAGAATTATATGTAGTATTAACGATAACTTTTTAAAAAATTTTATTGGAGTATAGATGATTTATAATGTATTAGAGTTTCAGGTGTACAGCAAAGTGATTCAGTTATACATACACATATGTTCATTGTTCTTCAGATTCTTTTCAAAGATAACTTTTTAAAGTATTAACATTTACAAAGAGTTTTGATCAGAAATTTAATGTATTTCAACCTACAACATATGGAATTAACAATTTATAATAAAGTCTCTCTCAGTGATGGCTTTCTCATTTAAAAAGGCTTTATTCAACAATGTTTAGAAGTCTTCATCAAAAAGTATTATAATCCATTCTAAATTAGGATTTTTAAATATATCTAAATATTAAATAGTTCCCTGATTGTAATATTAAGGTATTTGTATTTCTAATCTTAGTAGTAGCAAACAAAACCCACACATCAACCTCTTAGCACAACTACATGCTCCAAATCAACGACTCTCACTTAACATGCAGACTTAAAAAACAAAATGTATATAGGCATATTTAACAAATAAATATTTCCATTAGTAGCAGAAACACGTCAAAACATAAAAGTTCACATTTATGTTAACTGTATCTAAAAATATTAAATTTTCCAAATGGCAAATGCAATATATGTATCAACCTTTAGTTTCTAATGAATAAAAATATCTAGAAGGACTGACGTTTTTCAAAAAATAATACTTAATAAATTCAAGAATAAGTGTCATGTATATTTAAAACTGCCAATTAACCCTAGCTTATGGCATCCCATAAAAGAAATAAATTTATTTAAAAATCCATATGACCATTTAATTAGAGGTTATAATAATAAATACTTTGTTGCACTATAATAAAACATAGTGCAGAATATTTTCAGCATTTTAATATCAAATCTAAAAATGGACTGGAGGAAGGTATTTTGCTGGGTCATTATCTGTCAAATCTAGTGCTGGCTGTTCTAAAAGTAACAACAAAAAATTCCAATTTTGGGAAAACAACCTCAATATTAATGACCCAATAGAACTGCTTTCCATACTGCCTTTTCTTGAGAAATATAAAACTTAAGAAAGAGGTCCTTCACACCATAATCTTTGGAGCTTTTACAAACATTCCTCCCATGCCAATTGTTGGGAACAATAATTACCAACACCTGAAGAAGCTCTGGGACGCAACTCTCTTTAACCAATCTATCTCATCAATTTAACTACTGCCTACTATCTTAAAAAAGTAAAGTGGTAAAAAAAAAAAAAAAAAAACCACACAAAACAGACATTAAAAAAAACCCTCATTATCCCAACAAAGTCTACTGTACACTAAGTTATAAAAGATTTTACCTTGCACTGAACAGCCATAAAGGCCTCTATTCATTCCACTATTCAACTATTTAACAGAAGATTAAGGAAAGGGCTTCCCTGGTGGTGCAGTGGTTGAGAGTCCACCTGCAGATGCAGGGGACATGTACCGCAGAGCGGTTGGGCCCATGAGCCATGATCGCTGAGCCTGCACGTCCGGAGCCTGTGCTCCACAACGGGACAGGCCACAACAGTGAGAGGCCCGCGTACCGCAAAAGAAAAAAAACAGATAAAGGAAAGATACTTACGCCTGTTTCCCAAACTCCTCCCAGAGGCAAATCTGCTTCTCATGAAATGATCTCTTCGAGAAGATCCATCACCCATTTCTAAAACAAATAACATTTGAAGCAAGTCAAAATAACAAAAAAAGTACCTTGGTGGTAAGCAAACTTTAAACCTTCTCAATGTGCCATCCACATGTCAAAGGAAGAATTTTATATAGCACTAAAAAAGATGAAAAGCCTAGTAGAAAAATGGGCTATGAATAAGAATAGGTAGTTCTCCAAAAGAAAAAAAAAGTGTCTCTCACTCATAATTAAAGAAATTGGAAATCAAAAAAAGGATATAGGGCTTCCCTGGTGGCACAGTGGTTTAGAGTCCGCCTGCCGATGCAGGGGACACGGTTTCGTGCCCCGGTCCGGGAAGATCCCACAAGCCATGGAGCGGCTGGGCCCACGAGCCATGGCCGCTGAGCCTGCACATCTGGAGCCTGTGCTCCGCAACGGGAGAGGCCACAACAGTGAGAGGCCCGCGTACTGCAAAAAAAAAAAAAAAAAAAAAAAGATCATACACCATGATCAAGCTGGATTCATCCCAGGGTCACAAGAATGGTTCAACACATGCAAAATCAATGTGACACACCACATCAACAAAACAAAAGACAAAAACCACATGATCATCTCAACAGACTCAGAAAAAGCATTTGGTAAAATTCAACATCCATTCATGATAAAAAACTCTTACCAAAGTGGGTATGGAGGGAGCATATCTAAGCATAACAAAAGCTATTTATGACAAACCTACAGCCAACATAATACTCAACAGTGAAAAACAAAGCCTTCATGCTAAAATCTGGAACAAGACAAGTACGGCCACTCTCACCACTTCCATTCAACATAGTATTGAAAGTCCTAGCCACAGCAATCAGATAAAAAAAAGAAATAAAAGATCCAAATAGAAAAGTAAGAGGTAACACTGTCATTATATGCAGGTGACATAATATATATAGAACACCCTAAACACGCCACACAAAAACTACTAGAACTGATAAACAAATTCAGCAAAGTAGCAGGATACAAGATTAACATACATAAATCTGTTGCATTTCTTTACACGAACAATGAATTATCAGAAAGGGAAAGTTTAAAAAAAAAATCCCTTTTCAAATCGCATCAAAAACTCCTAAAAGAGAACACAGGCAAAATATTCTCTGAAATAATCTTAACAATGTTTCCTTAGATCACTCTCCCAAGTCAATAGGAATAAAAGCAAAAATAAGCAAATGGGACCTAATCAAACTTACAAGCTTTTGCAAAGCAAAGGAAACCATAAACAAAATGAAAAGACAACCTATGGACAGGGAGAAAATATTTGCTGATGATGTGACTGACCAGGGATTAATTTTCAAACAGCTCATACAAACAACTCAATAACAAAAAAACAAACAACCCAGACGGCTTAAAGATGGCGGAAGAGTAAGACGCAGAGATCTCCTTCCTCCTCACAGAGACATCAGAAATACATCTACATGTGGAACTTCTCCTATAGAACACCCACCGAATGCTGGCAGAAGACCTCAGACCTCCCAAAAGGCAAGAAACTCCCCACGTACCTGGGTAGGGCAAAAGAAAAAAGAATAAACAGAGAAAAAGAATAGGGACGGGACCTACACCAGTGGGAGGGAGCCGTGAAAGAGGAAAGATTCCCACACACTAGAAGCCCCTTCGTGGGCGGAGACTGCGGGTGGCGGAGGGAGAAGCTCTGGAGCCGCGGAGGAGAGCGCAGCCACAGGGTGAGGAGGGCAAAGCGGAGAGATTCCCGCAGAGGATCGGTGCCAACCAGCACTCACCAGCGCGAGAGGCTTGTCTGCTCCCCCGCCGGAGCGGGCGGGGGCCGGGAGCTGTGGCTCGGGCTTCAGTCGGATCCCAGGGAAAGGTCTGGAGTTAGCAGAGTGAAAACAGCCTGAAGGGGTTAGTGCGCCATGGCTGGCCGGGAGGGAGTCCGGTTGAAGTCTGGAGCTGCCGAAGAGGCAAGAGACCTTTTTTTCCCTCTTTGCTTCCTGGGCGCGAGGAGAGGGGATTAAGAGCACCACGTAAAGGAGCTCCAGAAACGGGCGCAAGCCGCAGCTGTCAGCACGGACAGTAGAGACGGGTGTGGGACGCTAAGGTTGCTGCTGCCGCCACCAAGAGGCCTGAGTGTGAGCACAGGTCACTCTCCACACCGGCCCTCCGGGGAGCCCGTGCAGCCCACCACTGCCGGGGTCCCGGGATCCAGGGACAGCTTCCCTGGGAGAACGCGCGGCGCGCCTTGGGCCGGTGCAGTGTCACGTTGGCCTCTGCCGCCGCAGACTCACCCTGCTCCCGTGCCACTCCCTCCCCCCAGCCTGAGTGAGCCGGAGCCCCTGAATCAACTGCTCCTTTAACCCCGTCCTGTCTGAGTGAAGGGCAGATGCCCTCGGACAACCTAAACGCAGAGGCGAGGCCAAGACCAAAGCTGAACCCCGGGAGCTGTGCGAACAAAGAGAGGGGGAGGTCTCTCCCAGCAGCCTCAGAAACAGCGGATTAAATCTCCACAGTCAACTTGAAGTGCCCTGCATCTGTGGAAAACCTGAATAGACAACGAATCATCCCAAGTTGAGGAGGTAGACTTTGGGAGCAAGATATACTATTGATTTCCCCTTTTTTTTCTTTTTGTGAGTGTGTATGTGTGAGCTGCTGTGTGAGATTTTGTCTGTATAGCTTTGCTTTCACCATTTGTCCTAGGGTTAGACCAACCCGTTTTTCTGTTTTTTTTTAATAGAAATTTTTCTTCTTAATAATTATTTTTTATTTTAATAACTATACTTTATCCAACTTTACTTTATCTTCTCCCTTTCTTCCTTCCTTCCTCCTTTCTTTCCTCCCTTTCTTCCTCTCCTCCTTCCTTCCTTCCTTCCTTCATTTCTTCCTTCCTCCATTTCTTCCTTCCTCCCTTCCTTTCTTCCTTCCTTCTTTCCCTCCCTTCCTTCCTCCCTTCCTCTTCCTTCCTCCCTTTCTTCCTCTCCTCCTTCCTTCCTTTTCTTGCTTTCTTCCTTCATTTCTTCCTTCCTTCCTTCCTTTCTTCCTACCTCCCTTCCTTTCTTCCTTCCTTCCCTCCCTCCCTCCCTCCTTCTTTCCTTCCTTCCTTCCTTTTCTTTCCTTTCTATTTTTTCTACCTTTTATTTTGAGCCGTGTGGATTAAAGACTCTTAGCGCCCCAGCCAGGCACCAGGGCTGTGTCTCTGAGGTGGGAGAACCAACCTCAGGACACTAGGCCACAAGAGACCTCCCAGCTCCACGGAATATCAAACGGCAAAGATCTCCCAGAGATCTCCATCTCAACACCAAGACACAGTTTCACTCAAGGACCAGCAACGAACAGTGCTGGACACCATATCCCCAACAAAGAGCAAGACAGGTCTACAGCCCCATCCATTAGCAGAGAGGCTGCCTAAAATCATAATAAGGCTACCAACATCCCCAAACACACCACCAGACGTGGACCTGCCCACCAGAAAGACAAGATCCAGCCGCATCCACCAGAACAGAGGCACTAGTCCTCCCAAGCCAGGAAACCTACTCAACCCACTGAACCAACCTTAGCCACTGGGGACAGACACCAAAAACAACTGGAAATACGAACCTGTAGCCTGCAAAAAGGAGACCCCAAACACAGTAAGATAAGCGAAGTGAGAACACAGAAAAACACACAGCAGATGAAGGAGCGAGGTAAAAACCCACCAGACCTAACAAATGAAGAGGAAATAGGCAGTCTACCTGAAAAAGAATTCAGAATAATGATAGTAAAGATGATTCAAAATCTTGGAAATAGAATAGACAAATTGCAAGAAACAGTCAACAAGGACCTAGAAGAAATAAAGAGGAAGCAAGCAACGATGAGCAACACAATAAATGAAATGAAAAATACTCTAGATGGGATCAATAGCAGAATAACTGAGGCAGAAGGACGGATAAGTGACCTGGAAGATAAAACAGTGGAAATAACTACTGCAGAGCAGAAGAAAGAAAAAAGAATGAAAAGAACTGAGGACAGTCTCAGAGATCTCTGGGACAACATTAAACGCACCAACATTCTAATTATAGGGGTCCCAGAAGAAGAAGAGAAAAAGAAAGGGACTGAGAAAATATTTGAAGAGATTATAGTTGAAAACTTCCCTAATATAGGAAAGGAAATAGTCAATCAAGTCCAGGAGGCACAGAGAGTCCCATACAGGATAAACCCAAGGAGAAACACGCCAAGACACATAATAATCAAACTGTCAAAAATTAAATACAAAGAAAACATATTAAAAGCAGCAAGGGAAAAACAACAAATAACACACAAGGGAATCCCCATAAGGTTAACATCTGATCTTTCAGCAGAAACTCTGCAAGCCAGAAGGGAGTGGCAGGACATTTTTTTTTTTTTTTTTTTTTTGCGGTATGCGGGCCTCTCACTATCGTGGCCTCTCCCATTGCGGAGCACAGGCTGCGGACGCGCAGGCTCGGCGGCCGTGGTTCACAGGCCCAGCCGCTCCGCGGCATGTGGGATCCTCCCGGACCAGGGCATGAACCCGTGTCTCCTGCATCGGCAGGCGGACTCTCAACCACTGCGCCACCAGGGAAGCCCGGCAGGACATATTTAAAGTGATGAAGGAAAAAAACCTACAACCAAGATTACTCTACCCAGCAAGGATCTCATTCAGATTTGATGGAGAAATTAAAACTTTTACAGACAAGCAAAAGCTGAGAGAGTTCAGCACCACCAAACCAGCTCTACAGCAAATGCTAAAGGAACTTCTCTAGGCAAGAAACACATGAGAAGGAAAAGACCTACAAGAACAACCCAAAACAATTAAGTAAATGGTAATAGGAACATACATATCGATAATTACCTTAAATGTAAATGGATTAAATGCTCCCACCAAAAGACACAGACTGGCTGAATGGATACAAAAACAAGACCCATATATACATGCTGTCTACAAGAGACACACTTCAAACCTAGGGACACATACAGACTGAAAGTAAAGGGATGGAAAAAGATATTCCATGCAAATGGAAATCAGAAGAAAGCTGGAGTAGCAATTCTCATATCAGACAAAATAGACTTTAAAATAAAAACTATTACAAGAGACAAAGAAGGACACTACATAATGATCAAGGGATCGATCCATGAAGAGGATATAACAATTGTAAATATTTATGCACCCAACATAGGAGCACCTCAATACATAAGGCAAATACTAACAGCCTTAAAAGGGGAAATCGACAGTAACACAATCATAGTAGGGGATTTTAACACTCCCCTTTCACCATTGGACAGATCATCCAAAATGAAAATAAATAAGGAAACACAAGCTTTAAATGATACATTACACAAGATGGACTTAATTGATATTTATAGGACATTCTATCCAAAAACAACAGAATACACATTTTTCTCAAGTGTTCATGGAACATTCTCCAGGATCGATCATATATTGGGTCACAAATCTAGCCTTGGCAAATTTAAGAAAAAAGAAATCGTATCAAGTATCTTTTCCGACCACAACGCTATGAGACTAGATATCAATTACCGGAAAAGATCTGTAAAGAATACAAACACATGGAGGCTAAACAATACACTACTTAATAACGAAGTGATCACTGAAGAAATCAAAGAGGAAATCAAAAAATACTTAGAAACAAATGACAATGGAGACACAACGACCCAAAACCTATGGGATACAGCAAAAGCAGTTCTAAGAGGGAAGTTTATAGCAATACAATCCTACCTTAAGAAACAGGAAACATCTCGAATAAACAACCTAACTTTGCACTTAAAGCAATTAGAGAAAGTAGAACAAAAAAAACCCAAATTTAGCAGAAGGAAAGAAATCATAAAGATCAGATCAGAAATAAATGAAAAAGAAATGAAGGAAACGACAGCAAAGATCAATAAAACTAAAAGCTGGTCTGGTTCTTTGAGAAGATAAATAAAATTGATAAACCATTAGCCAGACTCATCAAGAATAAAAGGGAGAAGACTCAAATCAATAGAATTAGAAATGAAAAAGGAGATGTAACAACTGACTCTGCAGAAATACAAAAGATTATTAGAGATTACTACAAGCAACTGTATGCCAATAAAATGGACAACCTGGAAGAAATGGACAAATTCTTAGAAATGCACAACCTGCCGAGACTGAACCAGGAAGAAATAGAAAATATGAACAGACCAATCATAAGCACTGAAATTGAAACTGTAATTAAAAATCTTCCAACAAACAAAAGCCCAGGACCAGATGGCTTCACAGGCGAATTCTATCAAACATTTAGAGAAGAGCTAACACCTATCCTTCTCAAACTCTTCCAAAATATAGCAGAGGGAGGAAAACTCCCAAACTCACTCTATGAGGCCACCATCACCCTGATACCCAAACCAGACAAAGACGTCACAAAGAAAGAAAAAAGAATCCAACATCACATTAAAAGAATCATACACCATGATCAAGTGGGGTTTATTCCAGGAATGCAAGGATTCTTCAATATACGCAAATCAATCAACGGGATACACCATATCAACAAACTGAAGGAGAAAAACCATATGATCATCTCAATAGATGCAGAGAAAGCTTTTGACAAAATTCAACACTCATTTATGATGAAAACCCTGCAGAAAGTAGGCATACAGGGAACTTTCCTCAACATAATAAAGGCCATATATGACAAACCCACAGCCAGCATCGTTCTCAATGGTGAAAAACTGAAACCATTTCCACTAAGATCAGGAACAAGACAAGGTTGCCCACTCTCACCACTCTTATTCAACATAGTTTTGGAAGTTCTAGCCACAGCAATCAGAGAAGAAAAAGAAACAAAAGGAATCCAAATAGGAAAAGAAGAAGTAAAGCTGTCACTGTTTGCAGAGGACATGATACTATACATAGAGAATCCTAAGGATGCTACCAGAAAACTACTAGAGCTAATCAATGAATTTGGTAAAGTTGCAGGATACAAAATTAATGCACAGAAATCTCTGGCATTCTTATACACTAACGATGAAAAATCTGAGAGTGAAATTAAGAAAACACTCCTATTTACCACTGCAACAAAAAGAATAAAATACCTAGGAATAAACGTACCTAAGGAGACAAAAGACTTGTATGCAGAAAACTATAAGACACTGATGAAAGAAATTAAAGATGATACAAATAGGTGGAGAAATATACCATGTTCTTGGATTGGAAGAATCAACATTGTGAAAATGACTATACAACCCAAAGCAATCTACAGATTCAATGCTATCCCTATCAAATTACCACTGGCATTTTTTACAGAACTACAACAAAAAATTTCACAATTTGTATGGAAACACAAAAGACCCCGAGTAGCCAAAGCAATCTTGAGAACGAAAAATGGAGCTGGAGGAATCAGGCTCCCTGACTTCAGACTATACTACAAGGTTACAGTAGTCAAGACAGTATGGTACTGGCACAAAAACAGAAATATAGATCAATGGAACAGGATAGAAAGCCCAGAGATAAACCCACACACATATGGTCACCTTATCTTTGATAAAGGAGGGAAGGATATACAGTGGAGAAAAGACAGCCTCTTCAATAAGTGGTGCTGGGAAAACTGGACAGCTACATGTAAAAGTATGAAATTAGAACACTCCCTAACACCACACACAAAAATAAACTCAAAATGGGTTAAAGACCTAAATGTAAGGCCAGACACTATCAAACTCTTAGAGGAAAACATAGGCAGAACACTCTATGACATCAATCACAGCAAGATCCTTTTTGACCCATCTCCTAGAGAAATGGAAATAAAAACAAAAATAAACAAATGAGACCTAATGAAACTTAAAAGCTTTTGCACAGCAAAGGATACCATAAACAAGACCAAAAGACAACCCTCAGAATGGGAGAAAATTGTTGCAAATGAAGCAACTGACAAAGGATTAATCTCCAAATTTTCTAAGCAACTCATGCAGCTCAATAACAAAAAAAACAAACAAGCCAATACAAAAATGGGCATAAGAACTGAATAGACATTTCTCCAAAGAAGATATACAGATTGCTAACAAACATATGAAAGAATGCTCAACATCATTAATCATTAGAGAAATGCAAATCAAAACGACAATGAGATATCATTTCACACCGGTCATATTGGCCATCATCAAAAACTCTAGAAACAATAAATGCTGGAGAGGGTGTGGAGAAAAGGGAACACTCTTGCACTGTTGGTGGGAATGTAAAATGATACAGCCACTATGGAGAACAGTATGGAGGTTCCTTAAAAAACTACAAATAGAACTACCATATCACCCAGCAATCCCACTACTGGGCATATACCCTGAGAAAATCATAATTCAAAAAGAGTCATGTACCAAAATGTTTATTGTAGCTCTATTTACAATAGCCAGGACATGGAAGCAACCTAAGTGTCCGTCAACAGATGAATGGATAAGGAAGATGTGGCACATATATACAATGGAATATTACTCAGCCATAAAAAGAAATGAAACTGAGTTATTTGTAATGAGGTGGATAGACCTGGAATCTGTCATACAGAGTGAAGTAAGTCAGAAGGATAAAAACAAATACCGTATGCTAACACATATATATGGAATCTAAAAAAAAAAAAAAAATGTCATGAAGAGATTAGTGGTAGGATGGGAATAAAACACAGACCTACTAGAGCATGGACTTGAGGATATGGGGAGGGGGAAGGGTAAGCTGTGACGATGTGAGAGAGTGGCAGGGACATATACACACTACCAAATGTAAATTAGATAGCTAGTGGGAAGCTGCAGCATAGCACAGTGAGTTCACCTCTGTGCTTTGTGACCACCTAGAGGGGTGGGATAGGGAGGGTGGGAGGGAGGGTGACACAAGAGGGAAGAGTTATGGGAACATATGTATATGTATAACTGATTCACTTTGTTGTAAAGGAGAAACTAACACACTATTGTAAAACAGTTATACTCAAATAAAGATGTTAAAAAAAAATAAAATAAATGAACTACAACAATTGGCAACACAGATAAAACTTAGAAAGAATACTGAGTGAAAAATCCAAATTGCGGAACAAAAACTATTTATGGTACAGCCCCATTTTTGTAAAACTTAAAGAAGCAAACTTAAATACAGTGTTTGGGGAGAGATACGTATGTGATAAAGTTTTTTTTTGAAAAGGAAGGGAAAGAAACAATGCAGGATGGGGACTGGACAACAGAATAGGAAAATAATACATGAACAATATAACAGTATTAGTAGTGCTCTTAAAAATGGGTGGTAGTTCAAAACATTTATGAAGCTTTATAACTTGCAAATGTGACATTTTTAATATATAGGTATTTTTATGTAAAGATCTTCAATAAAGTTTCTATCAATAGAATAGTCACAAGGTAACAATTACTCTTTGAATTTTTACTCTCACTAGTTGCCACATATTAGGGTAAAAAAAAACTCCCCAAAATAAAAAATGCTAAAAAACATTTAAGTCACATATCCCTCTTCTGTACGTTCCTCCTCTAGCTATATTCTGGCATCACAATTCATACTAGTTTCCTTATCTCTTGATGAGGCTAAATATTTCATCAAGTAACCTAAAGGCTTCTGAGTTCCAGGTAGTAGTAAATAGGTAAAGCTCAGATGCTCTCAGATGATGAAAAGCTCAAAGCCAACTTAAGATCTATTCAAAAATCTAACTGCTCCAACATCCAAGGGACTCCTCATGAGGGAAGTACCAACTTTCAGCATCACAATAAGAAGTAGTTTTGCTTTTGGTAAAGAGGAAAGGGAAGGGGACATTACAAGGACAAGAACATTCCAGGCAAGGACACAGACAGAAAAATTAACAATTTTCCAAACACTAGTTTCTAATGTTTTCCAGGCTCTCCCCAAATATACAAGATGAGAATAGCCATGCCTTAGCTGGCTCAAATTTTAAAGCTATACTGTATAATACAGTAGTTCCTAGCCACATGTGACTGTTTAACTTCAAAATTAATTAAAATTAAATAGAATCAAAAATTCAGTTACTCGGTTGCACTAGTCATGTTTGAAGTGCTCATCAAATATAACTTGTAGTTCAACAGCCAAATACAGTACAACTAGAGAATATCTGCATCATTGCAGAAAGTCCTAATGAACAGTACTGGTCTGAGACTGGTAGTTCCCAAGCTGTATCACTAAGACATAAAAGGAAAAAGGAATAAAGTACTCACTCATTCTCTATCTTGAATCAACATATAAAGCAAATGTTGCAATGGTACTCAAATACATAAGAAAGTAACTTGTGTATAAGAAATGGCAAGCCCTTAGAGTCAACAGGAAATGTTTTAGGCTCAAGAAACAGACTAACATACCTTTCAATCAACTAAAGTTTCTGTATACTCTTCCCAAGATTTCCTGTCTCTGTTAGAAATCAGAATAGTAGTTACTCCTGACAGAGGGGTTGTGCCTTGAAGGGAGACACAGGAGGGCTTCTAGCGTTCTCCTATAATGCATTGTTTCTTAATCTGGGTGCTGGTTACAAGGGAGTGTTCAGCTTGTAAAACTCCAGTGACCTGTACATTTATGATACGTATATTACTCAATTAAAAATACTGAATCTGTGTGTACACTATGCTTCAATTTAAAAAAATTATTTAGTTAAGAAGAACCTGGCCTGGCCTAGACACTTCTGTGGACAAATTCTACTAAACTTATAAAAAGCAGGTAATTTCCATGTTCCAGAGCTTTTTTTTCTTTTAAACGAAAAGCCTGAAAACAGAATCAAATGAGAACAACTTAAGAAAACTACAGGCCAATCTTACATAATTCAAAAAGTGCTAAATAAAACACCTAATTTCATCCAATACTGCAATGAAATAACTATATTTATCCAAGGGATGAATTTATCCTAGAAACTTATCCTAGGAACACAAAGTTAGTTCAAGTTAAAAAAAAAAATCCAATTGATATAACCACTATGGAGAACAGTACGGAGATGCCTTAAAAAACTAAAAATAGAACTATCATATGACCCAACAATCCCAACACTGGGCATATACCCAGAGAAAACCATAATTCAAAAAGACACATGCACCCTAATGTTCACTGCAGCACTATCTGCAACAGCCAGGACATGGAAGCAACCTAAATGTCCATGAACAGAGGAATGGATAAAGAAGATGTGGTACATATATATATAATGGAATATTACTCAGTCATAAAAAGGAATGAAACGGGGTCATCTGTACAGACATGGATGGACCTAGAGACTGTCACACAGAGTGAAGTAAGTCAGAAAGAGAAAAACAAATATCATATATTAACACATATATGTGGAATCTGAAAAAATTGGTATAGACGATCTTATTTACAAAGCAGAAATAGAGACACAGATGTAGAGAACAAACATATAGATACCAAGGGGGAAAGGGGGAGGTGGGATGAATTGGGAGATTGGGATTAACATATATACACTATTGATACTATGTATAAAATAGATAACGAATGAGAACCTACTATGTAGCACAGGGAACTCTACTCAATGCTCTGTGGTGACCTAAATGAGAAGAAGAAAATCCAAAAAAGAGGGGATATATGTATATGTATAGCTGATTCACTCTGCTGTACAATATAAACTAACACAATACTGTAAAGCAACTATACTCCAATAAATAAATAAAATCTAAATAAATTAACTAAAAAAATAAAATAGAAAATCCATTTATTTCCCTACACTAACATATTTAAAGAAGAAAAACAACAGAAATCAGTAATTCAAAAAAAAAAAAGCACTGGCTAACTTTCAACTGCCATTCCTGAACAAAACTAATAGTCAAGCAGAAAGGAAAGAAAATTCCTTGGCATGATTGAAAAAAAAGTTAACAGAAGCCTAAAGCAAACATTACACTTTAATTATAAAAATTGTGGTGCATTCCCACTGAAATGAGGACAAGCCTAAATGCTTGTTACTTCTACTACTATTCAATGAATGGTAGATTTGTCCAGTGTTTCAGGACAAAAAAAGAACAAAATTGTATGAGATGAAATCTGCATCACACATCAAGAGGGAAGAGAAAGAATGCTTAACAGATGGTGCCAGGAAAACTGGTTTACCATATGCAGATAAAATTATCTCTATTTCACACCATATTCAAAAGGATGGATTCAACTATACACTTAAAAATTGTTAAGATGAGAGAACTTATTCAACTTGATAAAGTATAGCTAAAAAAACCCTATAGCTAACATCATACTTAATAATGAGAAACTCAAAAGTTTTCCCACTAAGATAAGGTATAAAGCAAGGATGTGCCCTCTCATCACTCCTTTTCAACATCATACTGGAAGTTCTATCTAAAAAGTATACATATTGGGAAGGAAGACATATGACATAAAAATGTCTTTTTTCACAAATGACATGATCATCAATGTAGACAACCCAAAAGAACTGACAAAAAAACTTCCTGGAATTAACGTGCAATTTCAGCAAGGTTGGAGGATACAAGGTTATTACACAAAAGTTAACTGCATTCCTACACACGAGCAATGAACAGGTAGAATTTGAAATTAAAAACACAGTACCATTTACATTAACACCCCCAAAAATGAAACTGTTGGGTATAAACCTAACAAAATATGTAGATCTATATGTGCGAAACTATAAAACTCTGGTTAATGAAATCAAAGAAAAACTAAATAAACAGAGATAATTCCACATTCATGGATAGGAAGACTCCATATTATCAAGATGTCAGTTCTTCCCAACTTGATCTGTAAGTTCAATATCAATCAAAATTGCAGCAAGTTATATATTTTGTGGGTATCAACAAGTGATTTTAAACTTTATATGGAAAAACAAAAGACCCAGAATAGCCAACACATATTGAAGGAGAACAAAGTTGGAGGTCTGACACTACCCAACTTCAAGACTTATTATAGGGGCTTCCCTGGTGGCGCAGTGGTTGAGAATCTGCCTGCCAATGCAGGGGATGCGGGTTCGTGCCCCAGTCCGGGAGGATCCCACATGCCGCGGAGCGGCTGGGCACATGAGCCATGGCCGCTGAGCCTGTACTCTGCAACGGAAAGGCCACAGCAGTGAGAGGCCCGCGTACCACAAAAAAAAAAAAAAAAAGACTTACTATAAAGCTACAGTAACCAGGCCAGTGTGGTATTAGCAAAAATAACAGACAAATAGATCAATGGAACAGAACAGAGAGCCTAGAAATAGTATTAATATAATCAACTGATCTTTGATGAAAGAGCAAAGGCAATAAAATGGAGCAAAGAAAATCTTTTCAACAAATGGTGCTGGAACAACTGGACATCCACATGATATATAAAAAAAAGAATCTAGAGCAGACCTTACACCCTTCACAAAACCTAACTAAAAATGGATCACAGACCTAAATGTAAATGCAAAACTATAGAACTCCTAGAATATAACATAGGAGAAAATCTAGATGACCTTGAGAATGGCAATGGCTTTTTAGATACAACACCAAAGGCATAATCCATGAAAGAAATAATTGATAAGCTGGACTTCACTAAAATTAAAAACTTCTCTGTGAAATATGTCAAGCAAATGAAAAGACAAGCCACACACTGGGAGAAGATATTTGCAAAAGACATATCTGATAAAAGACTGTTATCCAAAATAAACAACTCTTAAAATTCAACAATAAGAAAACCCGATTAAAAAATGGGTCAAAGGGGCTTCCCTGGTGGCGCAGTGGTTGAGAATCCGCCTGCCGATGCAGGGGACACGGGTTCGTGCCCCGGTCCAGGAAGATCCCACATGCCGCGGAGCGGCTGGACCCGTGAGCCATGGCCGCTGAGCCTGTGCGTCCGGAGCCTGTGCTCTGCAACGGGAGAGGCCACAGCAGTGAGAGGTCCGTGTACCACAAAAACCAAAAAAAAAAAAAAATGGGTCAAAGACCTTAGCAGTGACCTCATCAAAGAAGAATATAAGGCAGATAAGCATATGGAAAGATGCTCCACATGATAGGACATCAGAGAAATGCAAATTAAAACAATGAGATGCCCTATCAAACTCTTAGAGGAAAACATAGGCAGAACACTCTATGACATCAATCACAGCAAGATCCTTTTTGACCCATCTCCTAGAGAAATGGAAATAAAAACAAAAATAAACAAATGGGATCTAATGAAACTTAAAAGCTTTTGCACAGCAAAGGATACCATAAACAAGACCAAAAGACAACCCTCAGAATGGGAGAAAATTGTTGCAAATGAAGCAACTGACAAAGGATTAATATCCAAAATTTATAAGCAACTCATGCAGCTCAATAACAAAAAAACAAACAGCCCAATCCAAAAATGGGCAGAAGAACTAAATAGACATTTCTCCAAAGAAGATATACAGATAGCCAACAAACACATGAAAGAATGCTCAACATCATTAATCATTAGAGAAATGCAAATCAAAACTACAATGAGATATCATCTCACACCGGCCAGATTGGCCATCATCAAAAACTCTAGAAACAATAAATGCTGGAGAGGGTGTGGAGAAAAGGGAACACTCTTGCACTGCTGGTGGGAATGTAAAATGATACAGCCACTATGGAGAACAGTATGGAGGTTCCTTAAAAAACTACAAATAGAACTACCATATGACCCAGCAATCCCACTACTGGGCATATACCCTGAGAAAACCATAATTCAAAAAGAGTCATGTACCAAAATGTTTATTGCAGCTCTATTTACGATAGCCAGGACATGGAAGCAACCTAAGTGTCCATCAACAGATGAATGGATAAGGAAGATGTGGCACATATATACAATGGAATATTACTCAGCCATAAAAAGAAATGAAACTGAGTTATTTGTAATGAGGTGGATAGACCTGGAATCTGTCATACAGAGTGAAGTAAGTCAGAAGGACAAAAACAAATACCGTATGCTAACACATATATATGGAATCTAAAAAAAAAAAAATGTCATGAAGAGATTAGTGGTAGGAGGGAATAAAACAGAGACCTACTAGAGCATGGACTTGAGGATATGGGGAGGGGGAAGGGTAAGCTGTGACGATGTGAGAGAGTGGCAGGGACATATACACACTACCAAATGTAAATTAGATAGCTAGTGGGAAGCTACAGCATAGCACAGGGAGTTCACCTCTGTACTTAGTGACCACCTAGAGGGGTGGGATAGGGAGGGTGGGAGGGAGGGTGACAAAAGAGGGAAGAGTTATGGGAACGTATGTATATGTATAACTGATTCACTTTGTTGTAAAAGAGAAACTAACACACTATTGTAAAACAGTTATACTCAAATAAAGATGTTAAAAAAATAAATAAATAAATAAAGATGAAAAATCTGAAAAAAAAAAAAAAAATAAACAATGAGATGCCACTTAATACCTATTAGAATGGCCAAAATCCATAACACTGACAACAACAAATTCTGAGGAGGATGTGGAGCAACAAGAACTCTCATTTATTACTGGTGGGAATGCAAAATGGTACAGACACAATTTGGAAGACAGTGTGGTTGTTTCTTACAAAAATAAACATATTCTTAACCATACCATCCAGCAACTGTGCTCCTTGGTATTTATCCAAAGGAGTTGAAAACTTATGTCCACACAGAAACCTGCACATGGATGTTTCTAGCAGTTTTATTCATAACTGCCAAAACTTGGAAGCAACCAAGATGTCTAACAGTAGGTGAATGTTTAAAAACAAAAACAAAAAACCTGTGGTACATTCAGACAATGGACTGTTATTCAATACTAAAAAAAAAAAAAAAAAAAAAAAACCTATCAAGCCATGAAAAGACATGGAGGAAGCTTAAATGCATATTACTAAGTGAAAGAAGCCAATCTGAAAATGCCACATACTGTGTGATTCCAGCTATATGACCTTCTGGAAAAGGCAAAACTATGGAGACAATACAAAGATCAGTGGTTGCTAGGAGTTGAAGGAGAGGGCAGGGATGAATGGGTGGCGCATGGAGGATTTTTAGAGCAGTGAAAATATTCTGTATGATACTATAATGGTGGATACATGTCATTACACATTTGTGCAACCCACAGAATATACAACACAATGAGTGAACCATAATGTAAACTATGGACTTTGGGTAATAATGACGTGCCAACGTAGGTAGATTCATCAATTGTAACAAATGTACTACTCTGGTGCGGGAGGTTGGTAGTTGGGCAAGCAGAGCATGTGTCAGGACAGGGGGTTTATGGGAACTCTATACCTTCCCTTTAATTTTGCTGTGACCCTAAAATTGCTCTAAAAATAGTTTTTAATCATTTTTTACCTTAAAAATGATTAAGACAGTAAATTTTATGTTATACTTATGTTACCAAGATTTAAAAAAAAAAAAAAAACCTCCACTATCACTGAAGACCCATGACCCAAGTAGACGAGAAAAACCCTAACATCAAAGATTCTTTTTTGTGAGCCCTGTATGTACACTCATACTACATATATTATGTCCTGATTTGGCACCCAAATAAATATGGCCATCGTGAATTTTTTTTAAAAAGGACAGATTCAGATGAATAAAAGCTAAATGTGAAAGGTAAAACTCTAAAGATAACTTAGGTGGTTACTTTTTTGACATACAGGTAGGGAAAAGCATCTTAAGTAAAGTGCAAAAGCAAATCAGAAAGCCAAAAAAAATTAATTTAATGGCTTTGAATTAAAATTTTTGATCAGTAAGGAATATCATGGACAAAGCTGACAGATAATAAATGGAAGAAGATATTCACAATGTCTAAATCAGAAAAAAGTGTAAAATCTGGAACATACAAAGAATGCCTGCCAATCAACAAGAGAAAGAAAGCAAGCCCAATGGAAAAATGGACGAAATATATGATAGGCAACTGACAGAACTGGAAACCCAAATATGAAGAGACAGTTAAGCTAATAAATAATCAGAAAAGCGAATTTAAAACAAAGAGATTTTACTATATACCCAATAGGCTGGCTAAAAGCACAAGACTGAATAATAATATCAATGGAATATAAGAACCCTCATGTCCTACTTATGGGAGTATAGACTGACATAGCTATTCTGGAAAGCAATTATTAAATATTTTATCAAATTAAGTATATATACACCCCATGACCCTGTAATTCCTCTCCTGAGTCCATTACCCAAAGAAATTCTCACTCAGACGCATAAAGGGACAAGTAAAAGAATGTTCATCCTTGTGGTGCTGGAGGGGAATAAGAGGTAATTTCAGTCTCCATCACGGGGATAGGGAGGAGATAAAACTTGGTGATAAAGTATATGAAATACGATACAGTAGTTAGAAATAATGCAATCAATTATCAATTAGGAATATGTCTTAAACATAGTGATGGGGGTAAGAAAAAATTATGAGATCTTCAGCACAGTTACATTTTTCTAAGTTAAAATTACAAGCACACCAAAAAAACAGGCACACGTAACAACATATCTTTTAAAACACACACACAAAAAGAATGGCTGCTTCAGGGAAGTAGAGGAATAAGAATTCCCTGACACTTCTAATAGCTAGTCTAGGAAGAACTCAAATCGTTCAAAAATGGGTAAAAATGAAATCAGCAAAGGCAGCACAGGATCTGTACAATACAACAAGGAAAGAGGAGGGAAGGATGAAACAAGAAATGAGAGCTTAAAGAACTTAAATCCTCTAGAAAAGCACTACATGATTCCTCTCTAAGAAAACTGCTCTCCCCAACAAAACAGCTTAGCCCTGGCCCAATCACTTAATAGTAGAACCCATCAGTCAAGAAGCTGTGTCCAGGCACAGGGTTGAGTTTTTAATGTTCCACTCTTAAATACAAAAAGGCAGGCAAGGATCACCAGACTTCTGAAGAAAGTCACCTACATGAAACAAAACAAACACAGGGAAAAAGAAGTCTAAGAACCAGCAAAGGGAACAGAAATAACATTCAAATGAAATTATAATAATCCTCAGAGAAAAAAATAAGAAAATAAGGGTATGAATTTCAGATTTAAAAGGTCCATTCACTAAGTGTCTTGTATAATAAATAAAAAGTTCCACATCAAGTTACACAATCATAAAATTTTCAGAATACAGAAGACAAGGTAAGATCCTAAAAGCTTTAGAAGAGTTTAGAAAAAGTCATATACAAAGGACCAGAACTCAGATTATCAAACTAAGCAGCATCACTAGTATTTCACATACAATGAAGCAATTATAAAGTTTTGGGGGAAAATTATTTCCAACCTAAAATGTTACTCAAACTAGGAATCAATCTTCTGTTTTGTTTTTATGAATCAATTATGAAAGTAAAGATATTTGCAATCTCTCAAATTTCCTTCCCATGCTTCCTTTCCCAAGAAGCTGCAGGAAAATGGGCTCCACTGAAGTGGAGAGGCAGGGGAATCAAGAATGAAAAAACATGAGATTCAGGGAAAAGAAAGGTGACGCACGAAAGAGTTGAAGGGTAATTCTTGGGATGAGAGGCTAGTGAGGCAAGCCTATCCTGGAGAGGATAGAGGAATCAGGAAAAATGAAACTGATAGATCACTGTATACGTGATAGAAACTAACCGTGAATATAGTCTGATGCATATCCATGCTTAGAAAGATGTGTTAAAAACTATGAACATAAATAGATATGAATAGATAGCTGTGCTTCTGGCAGAGGGTTTCGAAGTAAATTAGCAATAGAAACACAGATCAAGTAAACAAAACAAGGTAATGATTAACTCTAGTAAAAACAAAACAGAAGACTGAATAATAAAGGAAATGCAACCATAATATATTACATGGTTCACATATGAATGATATATACACAGCCATGTTATAAAAACTGAGTATAGGTTTTTATGCAAAAAGTGTGATAACTATTTGGAGAGTGGGAAGGGAAGAAGTGTGAGTGGAGTATATAGGGGAAAGGGGGGGAGCTAAATATTGGTATTGGAGGGGGGTTGGATCCAGGACCCACCACCTAATCCCCTCCACCCACCCCCTACCCCCAAGGACACTAAAATCCCTGGGCGCACAGGTCCCTCATATAAAATGGTGTAGTCTTTGCATATAACCTAACATCCTCCACATACTTTAAATGATCTCTAGATTACATATAATACCAAATACAATGTAAATGCTATATAAATAGTTGCCAGTGGAAGGAAAATTCAAGTTTTGCTTTTGGGAACTTTCTGGAATTTTTTTCCAAGTATTTTTCATCCATAGTTGGTTGACTCATGCAGAAATCTAAAATATCAGAGTTGAAAGACCGTCAACAGACACTCGTAGTTAAACCTGGGAGCCAAGATTTCAGTTCATTTTCTTTCTTTTCACAACTATATTTAAGTTTTTCCACTATTTTTTTTTGCAATAAGAATATCTAGGTATTAACTTAGTATAGCATTCATTGGCCTAGTATGTATTTCTGTAATAAGGAAATCTATTTTCATGAAAAAAATATTTTACTTAAAAAAGAGCTACCGGGCTTCCCTGGTGGCGCAGTGGTTGGGAGTCCGCCTGCCGATGCAGGGGACACGGGTTCATGCCCCGGTCCGGGAGGATCCCACATGCCGCGGAGCGGCTGGGCCCGTGGGCCACGGCCACTGAGCCTGCGCGTCTGGAGTCTGTGCTCCACAACAGGAGAAGCCACAACAGTGAGAGGCCCGCGTATCACACACACATACAAAAAAAACACTAAAAAAGAGCTACCAAAGTATTTGTTATCCAGAAGGTGAACAGGCAATCTATATTTTTCATTATTTGATTTTATAACTTAGCCTGAACATTCAAGATCTAATGCTAAGAAAAGTCCAGGTTTTTAGTTGGTGGCTATTTCAATCTAGTTTACTGATGATTTCACTACAAAGTCATGTTATACCTTAATATACTATAGACCCAAACTTTCATTTCTTTACAAAAATTATCTTTGACACCTCACAGAACAAGGTTTCTCCTGATTACACAATGACCTATGCATATAGATGTGTTAAGAAGTATAGATTACTTTTACCCAATTTTCTTTTTTTTTTTTTTTGTGGTATGCGGGCCTCTCACTGTTGTGGCCTCTACCGTCGCGGAGCACAGGTTCTGGACGCGCAGGCTCAGCGGCCATTGCTCACGGACCCAGCCGCTCCACGGCATATGGGATCTTCCCAGACCAGGCCATGTCCCCTGCATCGGCAGGCGAATTCTCAACCAATGCGCCACCAGGGAAGCCCTACCCAATTTTCTTTTCTGAATACTTCAAGTACACACACATGCATGTGGTTAGCCTTCTGCTGGGGTTTCAGCAGGCAGCAATTTCATAAACTTCTGAGAATCTGAATATTCTATATTAAACCGCTGCATTTAAATGTTTACAAAAGACAAATGCATCTTGGTAATAGCAAAAGCATTTCTTCTAAACTCAACTTCCTTCTATCAAGTGAATTACTCTAAAAAAAAGAGAGAGAGCTAGAACTACTCTGAAATTAAGGTGAACATGGGAATTAAATTTGCTTTAACCCGATGAACTCTGATTCTCGAACTCCCCTTCACATTTTAGAAACTACCTCTCCACAGGTTTTTTCACTTTGGGACAGGCTTCAGTGAGACAGTAGCTTCCTAGACTACAAGATGTTTTACCTCTTCCACTAATTTTTGATGAGAGAAATGAAACTACCTGGTGTCACCAGGCCCTCTCTTGCATCAGACTAAGACTTAAAAGTAGTAGTTACTCAAATTCATAAAGACTCACAGTAAATTCATAGTAACTCAAATTCATAGGAAGTAAACAATGATTGCCAAGAGCTGAGGAGACGAAGGACTGGAGAGTTATTGTTTAATGGGCATGAGTTTCAGTTTGGGAAGATGAAAAAATTCCAGAGGTAGATGTTGGTGATGGCTGCACAGCAATATGAATGTCCTTAATGTCACTGAACTGTACACTTAAAAATGGTTAATACAGTTAATCTTGTGTTACATGTATTTTACCACGAGAAGAAAAATAGTAGAAATAGCATTTCAGCCTGCTTTGGACTTCAACAAAATGAAACACTACAGCCATAAGTTTAACTTCCTAGCCCAGGTCCTACCACTTCCACCCATCTTCCCATCCACATCAACTTTATAAAATATGTAGGCAAACCAGATGCAAATAAGTGATAGGGAAAAACAACAGCTCCCTTATCTTGATTTGTTTCTCTTATTTGCCTAGGACCTCCCCTAAATTTGTTTTCAGATCCCAAAGAAACTCATATTATCTTGATATGAGTTTGGTTTAAACAGTTGTTATCCTGACAGGTCACCACCATTGCAACCTGCTTCAACACCTTACAGAGTCCAATCTCCTACTGCCTTATATCAGGAACCCTGACAATTCCCTAAGCAGCCTGAAAGCCAAACATGCAACTTCCAGGTTGGGCAAAGGTTTTACAGCAAGCAAACCCACTAAATCAAAGGATACACTCTATAGCACAACACTCTCTCCTCTCTCCTTTCCTTTAGCTGTAAGTGGCCCCCAACCCAAAATATTCAAGCCAGAATGAATTCTCACTAGAAAATTTAGAAAACATCCTCTACAAGACATCTACTATTCAGCTCCTCATCCGCTGGATGAAGCCCTTAACCTAAAAACGGTTTTACCTTTTTGCCTTAACACATACCTGACAATGAAGCCAGAGTCCTGTTAAAAGTGTCTCCATTTGCTCCAGAAGAATACCTATCCTGTAAGAAAAAAGAAAAGACTATTTTCTATTTTGAATAATAAAAATATATAATCTATCTCACAAATACTACAAAATTTTAACAACTGGGTTTTGTTCAGAGCAAAACAATTATAGAATGTAAGATTTTCTGAGTCACTGCATGTTCCTTTATTAATTACTCTAAAACACCTTCACTTTAACATTGTATGTATAGCGTATTAATATATCACTTAAAACACTGGTCAGCAAACTACAGCCACAAGACAAATCTGGTGGGCTCCAGTTTTTGTAAATAAAGTTTTACTGGAACACAGCCACCCTCAAGTCATCTAGGTGTGTCCATGGCTGCTTTTGCACTACAACAGCAAAGTTGCAACAGAGACCATAAGGCCTTCAAAGTCTAAAATGTTTACTACCTGGGCCCTTTATGGAGTTTGCTGACACCCAACTTCAAATAAAACTTTAGCCACCCTACTTGAAAAGTATAATCAAATACTATTATTATATAACTACAATAACCAAAGTAATACATGAATAAATCAATACCTGCCAATACACAATATAGGTTACAGAGTTTAGTATTTTACAGTATACTCATCAAATCTGTACAGAATAAAGTAGAGCACAGGAGAGCTGCAAACAACAATTTCTACAGTAAAGCACTACAGAAATTTATTTTTAAACTTCAATTGTTTTTATATGAAGTGAAACTAATGTACTCACATTATTTTAAAAAGAATTCTAAAGTAAAGAAAACCTCACTTATGCACTAAAAACAGTGTATCTACAGATGTATCTCGCAGGTGCACTAAAAATCCAATGAACTGGTGGATGACAGCTACAGGTCAGAATACTCATGGTTAATTTCAATCAAATTTGTCACAGAAATAGTTCAAGATTGCCTTTAATGCTCCCAAATACTGACTGTCCCATTTTCCCTACTTCAGTCTCAAAATTTATTCACTATTAATACATATGCATTATGCTTGCAATGGTGTTAACGACTGTTGGACTCAGAAAATTCATAGCTAAATGTCGAGTTAATTTTGGAACTTTCCAACATTTCTCAGGGTATTCCTGGGTTACTGACAACATGAGTAACATTTTTCTCACTTCTAACTCCTAGGATGTCCTTATCATCATTAAATCTTTATTTCCTCTCAAACAAGCTTCCTCTACTTAAGGCAAAACTTTTGAACAGAGCTCTGAAATTCTTGCACATCAAAATCAGAATTCAGTAATTTAAAAATGAAAAGTGACCTAAAATTTACAGAAGATACTTTAATTAACTGACTGCATTAGAAGAATCACAATATTTTTTCAAATAAATTCCTTTAAATAAACCCAAAGCTGGAGGAAGTGCACCAAGGTAGGTCTCTTCAGGTAATACTTTTATCTAAGATTTCTTTCACAAAAGACACTAAATGACTTTAAAAACTACCTTTATAAAGCTCGAAAGTCATCCATTTATTTTTCTGACTTATTAAAAATAGACAACAGAATCCTGGAAATGGCTTGGGCTACAGTAAAAAGTTCCAATTTATGATTACCACAGACATTAAAACAAGAAAAGTAATCCAGTTTTCCCTGTTTAAATTGAAACCCTGAAGACTTATATTTCTCTTTTCTAGTGGCCAAAGTATTACTGGATGAATAGAGCCCAAAAAAGGGCTGGTTTTGTAAGTGTTATAACACTTGCAGCATTATATAACTGATAAAAAAAGTAATGAAACACTCTGGTGCCAAGGAATCGAAAAATTACTATTAGACAATCTTCAGACTGTGGAATTTAATGTCCCACATATATTCCAAGGCAAATTTTTAAAAAAATTTTTTTCAATAGAATTCATCTTTCATCATAAAAAATCCTTAACCTTTTTCATTACCTGAAAAATAAATTAACTTCATATTTCCTTCCAGCTATTGTATCACTTCTCTGCTCCTTTGTAGGCAAAATATCTTGTCTACAGTTGCTGCCTCCACTTTCTCATATTCCATTTTTCCTTCAAGCCACTCTAGTCTAGCCTCCATCCTCACCTCTGCTCTGAAAAAGCTTATAATAAGGATATTATGTAATAAAATTACTACTTTTATGTTTCATCCTACCATAACTCTCAGCAGCATTTGAAACAACAGACTCTCCTTCCTCTTTCCAACATTCTTCTCTGGCTTAAGGAACGCACACTCCCCTGGTTTTCCTCTTGCCCCACTGGCCACTCGCTCCTCAATCTCCTTTGCCAGCTCCTCCTCTAATGTTCCTTTAAAGTTGGAGTGCCCCACAGTTCATGGCACAGCCCTCAGTCTATTTTACTCTATCCAACTTTATCCAATCTCACAGCTTTAAATCCCATTAATATATAGGTAATTCCCAAATTTATATCTATAGCTCTGATCCCTCTCCTAAGCAACAAATTCATATTATCTACTGACTGGCATTCTTACTTACATGTTTTCTTAGATATCTCAAATTGAACACAACAAATTCAGAATTCTTGATTTTTTTTCCCTGCCAAATTTGTTCATCTTCCACGTATTTACCATTTCAGTAAAGAGCACCATCATCCATCTAGTTGTTTAAATTTAAAAACCTGAGGGGATTCCCTGGTGGCGCAGTGGTTCAGAATCTGCCTGCCAAATGCAGGGGACACGGGTTTGAGCCCTGGTCTGGGAAGACCCCACATGCCGCGGAGCAGCTGGGCCCATGAGCCACAGCTACTGAGCCTGAGCGTCTGGAGCCTGTGCTCCGCAACAAGAGAGGCCGCGATAGTGAGAGGCCCGCGCACCACGATGAAAAGTAGCCCCCTCTTGCTGCAACTAGAGAAAGCCCTCACACAGAAACAAAGACCCAACACAACCAAAAATAAATAAAAAAAAAAACTGGCATCACTCCCTCTTTCATTCCCCATATCCAGCCCATCCACTCCTATCAGCTCTATGTCCACCACTATCTCCAGGGTCCTCTCCCTCTCCTCCTTTTCTCTTTCCTTCTGGGATTTCATTTTCTACCAATCTTGTCTTATCTCACTGTGCTTCAGCCATACTAGCTATAGCAGATTGAATAATGGGCACTCAATGATATTGTCCTAATTCCTGAAACATGTAAATGTTACCTTATTTGGAAAAAGGAGATCAAGTAGATATAATTAAGAACTCTGGGACTTTCCTGGCAGTGCAGTGGTTAAGAATCTGCCTGCCAATGCAGGGGACATGGGTTCGTGCCCTGGTCTGGGGAGATCCCACATGCCATAGAACAACTAAGCCCGTGTGCCACAACTACTGAGCCCATGCACCCTAGAGCCCGTACTCTAAAACAAGAGAAGCCACCGCAATGAGAAGCCCGCGCACTGCAACGAAGAGTAGCCCCCACTTGCCGCAACTACAGAAAGCCCACACGCAGCAACGAAGACCCAACTCAGCCAAAAATTTTTTTTTAAAAAAGAATTCTGAAATGAGGAGATTACCCCAGATTACCACAGTGGGCTCTAAATGTCATCACAAGTGTCCTTATGAGAGGCAAAGGGTATTAACACAAACATACAGAGAAGGCCTGTGAAGACAGCAGAAAGAGAGGCAGCCACAAGCCCAGGACTGCCCATAACCACCAGAAGCTGGAAGAGGCATGGATTCTCTCCTAGAGCCTAAAGAAGGAAGACAGCACTGCTGACACCATGATTTCTAACTTCTGGCCTCCAGAACTGTAAGAGAAATTTTTCTGTTACTGTAAGCCACCTAGTTTGTGGTAATTTGTTACAGCAGCCATAGGAAACTAATACATTGTACTTCCTCCTGTTGCCCTGATACCCCAAGTTTGTTCCCTTCTCTGGATCTTTACATATCACGTCCTATTGGGACTCCTTCAGGTCTCCAGCTCATGAGTCATAGTCTCAGGGAAGCTTTTCCTCTCCATGTGATCTAAAACTACCCCATCCCAATATCTCTCTCTCTCCCTCTCGCTCTCTTTCTTTCTCTCTCTCTCTCTCTCTCTCTCTCTCTCTCTCTCTCACACACACACACACACACACACACACACACACACAGAGTTTCTTGATTTTTTTTCATAATATTTTCCACTCTCAATACTTGATTTTCAATGTGCTTATTCTGTCTCCCCCAGTAAAATAGAACATCCATAACAGTGAGCCCCTTATCCATTCACCACTATCTCCAGCACCAAGTATGGCTCAAATAAAGATGTGCTGGGACTTTCCTGGTGGTGCAGTGGTTAAGAATCTGCCTTCCCGGGCTTCCCTGGTGGCGCAGTGGTTGAGAATCCGCCTGCCGATGCAGGAGACACGGGTTCGTGCCCTGGTCCGGGAAGATCCCACATACCGCGGAGCGGGTGGGCCCGTGAGTCATGGCCGCTGAGCCTGCGCGTCCGGAGCCTGTGCTTCGCAACGGGAGAGGCCACAACAGTGAGAGGCCCGCATATCACAAAAAAAAAAAAAAAAAAAAAAAAAAAAAAAAAAAAAAAAAAAAAAAAAAAAAAAAGAATCTGCCTTCCAATGAAGGGGACATGGGTTCGATCCCTGGTCCGGGAAGATCCCACATGCCACAGAGCAACTAAGCCCGTGTGCCACACTACTAAGCCTGTGCTCCACGACTACTGAAGCCTGTGTGCCTAGAGCTTGTGCTCCACAACGAGAAGCCACCACAATGAGAAGCCTCTGCACCACAACAAAGAGTAGCCCCTGCTCACCGCAGCTAGAGAAAGCCCACAAAGCAACAATGACCCAACACAGCCAAAAAAGAAAAATAATAATAATAATAAAAATGTGCTGAATGAGTCTTAGATCTTAACATTACCTTATTTTTAGAACACTTAGCTATAAAATATTTATAACCTCTTTACCCATCCAAATGAACCAATTGAGAAATGTCAAAATGTTTTAAACGTAAGGGTTCTCACAGGTAGCTACAAATAATCTATTTGCATTCTGATGAACACATTTCTTTTTACCTTATATGTACTCTTATTATTTTCAATTCTGGAATACCTTACTTTTTTTTTAAGATCTTTTGTCTTTTCAAACAAATGAATGATTCCATTAACATGTTAACTTTTTTTTTTTTTTAAACATGGTAGGGTTTTGATCTCAATTACTTGTCAGGTCTGCTACTCAAGTGAACTTATAGCTGGACAGCTTATGAACCTTGAAGATGCCTCTTCCCTGTCCATTCAGCGACCTATGCAGACAGTTCCATGTGTTTCTTCCCCAGCCCTTTAAGGGCGTTTGCAAATATCCTCCATTTTATGCCCAGAATACCCTGAAATGCATCAGAGTACTAAATCAACTTGTACAGAATACCAAGATCTCATCTCCTATTCTAGGTTCCATGTCAAATAAAGCTGAGTTACGTTGTCCAAATAAACTGACCAGATAGAATGCCATATAAAATTTAAATTTTGAACAAAATACATCTCTCCTCCTACGATCTAAAACAGAAATTAAAGCCCCCAAATACAGACAATACCATCCTCCATCCCTTCTTCTGATTCATCAGTCCAAGCCAGATCAGCCCCATTCATATTCCCAGTTGAAGTCTGGTCCCTTCTTCAGTTTCTCCAGCAATTGCTGCGTGGAGTCATCTTCTAGAATTAATGCAACTCCTTCAGCACCTCCAGAGCTAGAGAACTCCAACTCTGAGTGTCATGTATCACACACAGACCTAAGGTTCCAGATGACCTATCATGTCACATAAGAAAGAGCAAAGCACCTCGAAACAGAAACAATAACCAAAGCCCAGGAACAAATGTGTCTGTTGCAAACGCTTACAATCTAAGCCCTAATTTCTGTACGTGACAGCATTTTCCAAATAAAAGTTATTTCTCCAAACAAAATCATTTAGCAATCAAAACTCATGTTGACGTTATCAACTGCAGACTATACCACAAACTTACTATGAAGACAGAGTATATACAGAGGGAAAAAAGGGAGAAAATGAAAGACTCTCTGGTTTTAGGTTCTCGTGGGCATCAGCCAATCTCCATCAGCTCACTGGAATCCTCTGGTCATAAACTGCCAATCCTCCTTCAAGAGGATTCACTTTTCTCTATCCCCTGGACTAGCTCGACCAACATTTCTACCATCATTGCAATCTCTTTAGCCTTCTCCTCAGCCGTCTCATACTTTTTTGTCACTCTGCCCTTGACTCCATCATTTAGATTTGGGAGATGAGTGAGAACACATTCCTGGGTTTTTATTTGGATGAACATATTGTGTATCTCCCACAACTTGCTCCTATTCAGCATATATGATTTTCTGTGCTCTTGAGTAAGAGACACAGTTATCTTCCCACATCTCATTGATGACTAGCAGCAGAAATTGCTAGAAATCTTCCTCAGGCTCCAGCACCTCAACTTCCTTACATCTGCCAACCCAACGATGTCCAACCACCACATTTTCCCCTGCTACTTCAGAACTGCAGTATGAACATGAACAAGAAGCCATGAACTTTACTTTCTTATCTAAACAATTATTACAAACTTTGCTTTTACTGCTTAATAAAATTATAATTGTGGATGGACTAATTATCTCAAGCTGTTTCCACTTAAATCACAAGAGTATCTGCCTTCTGAAATATGCCACAAAAAAGGCAAAAAGATCAAACAGAAGTGATCACTGTATAGACTTACTCCCATGGTCATCTAACAAGAAACATTACAACTAGCAAGCAAACCCAGTATCCTGTTACAGTCATCATACTCATCCATTCCACCACTCATCCCAGCAAGTTTGCATGCAACGTGCAAATGCCTAACCACTGGGATTTCTGGACTGCAGTAACTGTTACATTGTCAAATTTCTCTCAACCCCACATCTTTTATTATTCTATCTTCAGGTGGTACACTCACTTCAAAAACTAGAATTGGGAAGTTCTAAGAACTACCAGAACAGTAGCCTGTTAGTTCAAAATTATATAAGCATGTATCAATATTAAATCTCCAAATAAGGATCCTGAGAAGCATTCAGAAGAGGCTGATCACATAATAAGGACCTAGTGTATAGCATAGAGAACTCTACTCAATACTCTGTAATGACCCATATGGGAATAGAATCTAAAAAAGAGTGAATATATGTATATGTATAACTGACTCACTTTGCTATACAGCAGAAACTAACACAACATTGTAAATCAACTATACTCCAATTTTTAAAAATTAATTTAAAAAAGAAAAGGCTGATCACAGATATTGTTACCAATCCAAGATGGTCTCTGAGCCAATAGAAATTGAACAAAAGGGAAGCCCAGTGTCTCTTGAAATGGAAATTCAATTAGAACAACCAATCAAAATGGTGCCTTTAAAAGAAAATAGGCTGAAGAAAAGACCTCAGATTTTTCCCACATAAAAATATCATGTATTCATCCTTAGTTTCTACATTTCTTATTCAACCAAGGCAGGCAAACAAAGCCACTGATTGCACCATGTTTCTTCAAGTCAAGGAGGCCAAATAACTATTGCACAACCAGTACCAGGTGTTAAGTTTGCAGACAAGTGCAAAAAGTTTACTACAAACTGGTCCTACACAAATAGGTACTAAGAATCATAAGGTAGAAATGTTAACATAAATTAATATTCAACTCAGTATGACCAATATTAAGAAACAAAGTATGTTACTGAATAGCACAAAGATCTCCAAAAGGTAAATCTGGAAGCCTGACAGTTGACCATCTTCAATTTCAGACACCCTTTGCAATAACCATGCACAACATGCTCCAGTGCAGTAAGTATACTGTTTGAAGAATACTTAGTGAAGACAAAATCTCAGAGTAAGAAAAAATAAAAATTAGACAAGTCCAAGTGGAAGAACATCTGTATCTGTGAGTTAAACTTTGTATTAGAACAAATCTGTTGAGAACCAGGGAAAAAAAGAACCATAAAATATTATTTGACCAAGTAATTCCATTTTTGAAAAAAATAGATGTTTGTGACAATATTACAGTGAAAAGATAACATCTTAAATTCACACCAACAGAAAATTATTTATGTTATGATAGCTCTATTCCATGAAATATTATATAACCATTAGAAATTATTTTTAGGAAATTAGTAATATGGAATAGTTAGTGCTGAAGAGTGAAAAAGCTGAAATCAAAAATTATTATGTACTATCATTACAATCTATATAAAAACATGTTTGGGAAAAACAGAAGAAAATTTACTGAAAACAGAGCATTTGTGCTAGTGAGCAAGACTGTTAGGTGATTTTTCTCCATTTTTCCCAATGGTGTTCCAATATTTTTATGATGGGAAGACTATAAAAAGATAACATACAAAAGATGCTACTTCTAAAATAAGTCCAAAAACAAGAAACATGATAAATTCAGATTAACATCTTAGGTGTTTTAATATAAACTTTATATACATACAGATCAAATCCAATTGAGACAAATAAAGAATTACTTATCTTATGATTTGGGGTAAATTAAGAATTTCCACTAAGACATCACTTGAAATAGAAAGTGTCAGAATTGACAAACATAAACACCAACTGGAAATTCTAAAATGAAAAAAATCAACTTTTGGAGACATTTTCAAGTACATAACACTTATGTAAAAGCAACCCGTTAAAATACACTATCTTCTAAAGTAGAGTCTGTTCACATTATTAAGTCAATTTTCAAGTCAAAACTGAAATCCAAAAACCCACTCCATAACCCCTTCTTCTGAATTCCAATGTAACTCTTCAAACACCATTGAGAAAAAAGATCTGTACACTTGATTTGTACACTTGAAGATCAAGCTGATGTTACCATCTGAATCAGCCTAATGTTTTTATGAGAACCCTGCTTGTATGAAACCAATTTTCAGAATTCAAAACGTCAACCAAAATCAAATTATATTTTTTCAGTTTTCTGTATGACTGTATCTCAGAGACATTCAACCACATTAGCATAAGCTTGCTTTCACCCACAAGTCCTAAATCATTGAGATTTAAATTAAATTGTTAATATTATATATAGTTTTTAATTATCAAATTACCTCAGACTATTTTATTCTATTTGAAGCTTAGCATGCCTCTTCATCATTCCCCATGAGATAGTTAGTAACAATCACACGGAGATAAGCACAGCAAACTGTAATTCAGAACTTTCTCACCACAGTGATTTTCATCTTCGATAAAATCTGCAACATTTAATAACTGCAAACTTTAAATTTTATTACCTTCTCAAATACAGGAACATAGGAAGACATATGAGGTTTGATTATTTCTGCTTCCCAATCTTCATCTCCCATGGTGGCTTCCAGTTCTATTTTCATAAAAATACAAACATGCACATTTAGCCTCAATTAGAATCAGAGAGATCAGAATCGTATTTTTAAAAGCATAAACCCTCATCATTTCACATATACCCCTCCAAACTACTCAACTAAGTGTTGATCCTCCCCAAAAGTTTTAAACAAAGCAATTAAGGGCTTCCCTGGGCGCAGTGGTTGAGAGTCCACCTGCTGATGCAGGGGACACGGGTTCGTGCCCCGGTCTGAGAAGATCCACGCGCCGTGGAGCGGCTAGGCCCGTGAGCCATGGCCACTGAGCCTGCGCGTCCGGAGCCTGTGCTCCGCAACGGGAGAGGCCACAACAGTGAGAGGCCCGCGTACCGCAAAAAAAAAAAAAAAAAAAAGCAATTAAGTTTTGTTTCTTCCCTAGAGACAGCATTTATGTCCATCCTTTTTCTCTTTAAAAATCAGTTGAACCACTAACCTAATCACTCTAGCAATCACCATGTCCCCACTGATGTTTAGGCTTTCTCCCAAAATCTGTTGATAGAATTTATCTTCTCAATCGAAGGGTCCCCAGTCTTATTGTATATTAAGGGGAAGGAAAATTTTTCAGATACTAATCAAGGTTTCTCCCTTCACATGACTCCCTTCAAAAGTAGGTAAGACGTTTACCTTGAGGTTTTTGACTTAGTTTCTTGTGGGGGGGGGGGCGGGGGGGGATCAAGGCCTCGAAGTTTGGCAGGGAAGGAAGCAGTGGTTAGGTGGCCCAAATACCTCCAACAAAGGACTGGCTTCGCCAAGGAGGATTTATATATGGTGTTACCACAACCATCCCTGTTCTGGGAAAAAGACGAGCAGGGGCTGGTCAAAAAGGCTCCTTCACCTCCTCTGCAGGCCTCAACCTCAGACTTCGGGCACCCACGGTGCTTTTGGACCCTCCGGCAGGAAGCTGAATGACACCAAAGGACGGCTTCAAACCCCCGCCCACCCCATCCGTCCTTCAGTCGGCCCAAAGTCCAGCTACTGGGAGGCCCAGAGGGTCGGGACGAGGCGCGTACCGGAGGGAAAAAAGCCGCTGGCCCACCCACCTCTCCGCTGCTTGCTCTCCCGGGGTCCTCGCAGGCGCTGACGCCGCTTAAACGGCTGCACGTGCAGGACGCCGGCTGCGTCAGGTGCGCCCCTCCAATAACAAATGGC